>NC_046376.1:12304495-12476066 GCF_011125445.2 Fundulus heteroclitus
CCCACCGCTAAACTCCACAAACAGCACCTGTCCGGATGTACGTTCTCTGCTGGAAAAGGTTCACCTCCCGGCAGTCACAGTAACGAGGTCCACCGCTGTCCCTCAGATCTTTCAGGAGCAGCTGAACACCAGGATTGTTTTGGTCGCCATGGAGACCTGGACCTCGGAAAACATGATGCCGGTGGTGGAGGACCCGCTGATGACGCTGCAGAACTTCATGAAATACAGGAAGGACAGCATCAGGGAGCAGAGCGACGTTGTCCAACTTTTCTCGTAAGAGAACCGGAACGATGTAGACGCTGAGAATCTCATTCCCAGATCCGAGTGGCGATTTGAGGTAAATGAGGCTTTTCTGTGCTTTTCAGAGGGCGCACATTTCACAGTAGCCGCAGTGGGACAGCCTACACAGGAGGCGTTTGTTCTCCAACAAAGGGAGGAGGAATTAAATGAGGTAAATTGGCTTTGGACTATTCATAATTTAGGAAATGCTAATTTTATGTCGCCACAGACTAATTTGTTTTGAATCTGAGATTAGAGTTAAGAATGTAATTTGAAATGATCATGAACGTTTTTACTTTGCTTTTCATCGGCGGTTGCTAAATTTGTTCTGTGGGGCTGAAACAAGCCATCCTAATTCATGTTTATAGCGATGGCGTCCAAACTTTTGCCCAAATTCGCCAAGTTTAGTCGGTGTCACATTCTATTTTAAATAAAATACATTAAAATAGTTTAATTACTTCTAACATTGTTATTTTACCTGTTGTGCAAAAAATTAAACATGCAATATTTACTGAAACATGATGTTTGCAGGAAAAAGGATCTGTTAATAATCGTGTATCCCAAACACAAAAGGGGTGTGAGATGTTTGCTTTTTTTTTTAAAGAAACCTTGTAGTTTCCAAATTTTTCCTGACAACTAGAACGGTTTAAATATTTGTTTTAAAAAATAGCTTTATTTTTCAAATTTTGCTAGATTGAATGAATGTTGCTGGATGTTTGTGCTCCCAGTTTTTATTAATTTTAAATGAAAGCATAATAAAGAGAAAAAACATGATAAAAGACAAGGAACTTTGTGTTGCATTATGGTATTATTGTAATATTTTAAAAAAATCTGAAAAAATCTTCCCCTAAACAATTACAAATTATTTTGGAATTGAAAATATTCTGGAATTGAGGTTAGGGGCCACATAAAATAATTTCAGGGGCTACAAATGGCCCCTGGCCCAATCTTTGGGCACCCCTAGTATAAACCTATGAGTCAGAATTTCCTTTAAAAATCATCAAACTCGCTTTAGATAAAGTTTATTACTTGAAATGATCAGCTTTTCTATTCCTTCGCTATATTGTTTTAATCGACATCAATATTTACCCTGAGAACAAACTCTCAACACCTACACATATGATCTACTTTTAATTTTTTGTTCATTATTCACACATTTAAAAGAAATTAATTTTTCACAGATTATTTACCTGTAATCCATATAGCAGCATAATAATGTTTGTATGGTTCTGAGGAAAGCTTGGCCGCTATCACACAGTATCGTGACCGGTCAGACAGATTTATGATGCGCCCATCCCCCACTGTCAACGCACATGCAGTACAGTTTATACCAGTGACAGTCAACACCAGATGGAAGTGGTAAGATAAAATCTCATCAGTCGGCAGCGAGAGAGAGAGAGAGAGAGAGAGAGAGAGAGAAAAGTGTTTGGGTAAGCTAAAGTGGTCTGAGTTTGTTTGCCGTTTATTTTGGAGCTCTGGAAAATCATTTTCTGTTTTCATGAGTGAAGGAAATGTACTGAAGCTGGTCGGATGGAATATTTAAACGGGATTGTAAACAGATTCACATCAGTGCAAGTTCTGAAGATGTTTCTTCAGCTCCAACATCCACAGCAGCATTCACAATGACTTGGGGGTAATTAGAGTCAAAGAATAGTCCAAACACATAAGAGGATCCTCTCATAACTCAAAAACCGCGTGTTGAAATCTCTCAGAAGTCCCTCATCTGTCGCAGCGTTGTCTAATTCTACTGCACAGCACTCTTGAGCCTCTTCTGAGGTCATAGACGAAAGTATTACCGAAGCAGAAACACCAGTTTTTTCCCTTATGTGTACTTTTTTTAAAAACTTTTGGAGACCGCTGTTGTGTAAAAATAAATCTCACTACTCAGGTGTGTTTTTATGGACAGTTTGTGAGAAAATACATGACTGGATACCGTCGTTTAAGACACACGTCTGTTGTTCACATTGTTGCAACTTTGTTTCTGAAGCACTCTCTTAGTATCCACCACATGAGGTCCCTAGTTCCTGAAAAGGCCTTGTCTGCTCTGATTTGTCAGAAAAAATTATGTGGTGGACCATCTGTTCTCTGTTCAAAGGGTCTCAAAATAGTCACCATGCAGGCATTATGCAAATGTATTTGATGACGATGTCATGACGTAAAAGGTAGCAAAGCCTGGACTACGAATTCTAGTCTCTGTAATTTAGCTCATGTTCTACATGCAGATGTCTGTTTATTCCCGTGCTTTTATCCAAAGCAATATACAAACGAGTATATAGCAATGCAGTTAATATCTAAGCTGTCAGTAAGGTATTTAGAAGGAAAACTGGTCAGGAAAGGTGCTAGGTTGATAGATTATGCTAGATAAAAAAGGAAACCTAATGAGGAGAAACAAAAAACATTTTCAATTAAACCTTAAAGAGACTTGGTCAGTGTTTTTTTTTTATGTGTATCTGGAGGAAAGAGACTAGTTACAAGTTATTTTTTTTTCTGTGTGATTAAAAAGTCACTCCTTGGATCTTTATTGATTTCCAGACAGAAACAACACACATTAAAAAGATTAAAAGACAAACAACTGGATTTTTTTTCCGAAGTTTGAAGACGTTTTAGCTTCCCATCCAGAAAGTTTTCTCAATTCAAATGTCTGGAGTAGTGTGGAGTTTCAAGCTTTATATCATTGCCCAAAAAGGCCTTGTTATGGCTTAGATAACATGCAAACTAAACCGAAACTGGTCCACCTCTTTGCAATGGGGAGTCGTTAGGGTCATCGTTGGCCTGGTTTACAGGGGAGATTCTGTGATCACCTGCATGGAGGTGAGGATTGAGGTGAGCTTTCTGGATGGGAAGCGAAACATCTTCAAACTTTGGAAAAATATCCAGTTGTTTTGTTTTTTAACCTTTTTTTGGAATGATCATCACCTGGATGACTGAGAATCTTCACCAGCAACACACATTAAATGACAGAAACAAGTGATTATTACCAAATCGTACCAAATTCAGAACATGGATTTTACTACCAACATAAAAAAAATGTGAAATAAACATTTAACAGTAGGATCTTGTAATAATAACAATGTCCATTTCATGGGTTACATGTTGGTTTGCTTTGCTTTCAGTACGGGAGCGTCGGGGCAATGGCCATCACTTTGTGTCAGAGTCTTGGCCAGAACATTGGGATGAAGTGGAACAACGCACGGACCTCAGCAAGTGAGATAGCAGAAAACAAGCTTCACACGCAGAGAGGCTCCGGATGATTTCACCCTTTTCACCTCATGCACTCAACAAACACCGTTTCATCCCAAACCCATTTTACTTGCATCTTTTTCATCCACAAACAAACAATTTCCTACATATCAGCTTCACTGTTGCTTATCAGTTTATTCATCTTGTTAGCCAAGTATTTTGATGACTTGTGGAGATGCATATTTAAAATTTATCAAATCTTATTTCCAATTTAATTTTACTGCATATTCTCCAGACATCCCATCTCTAGTTATTGTGGTTCTGTTCCCCATTTGGGCCGGTCGACACTTACGAATGCTGAAAGATTAGGGTTCCAACTAAAATAAATCTTTGTGACTTCCTGCTGGTACGTTTTATTCATTGGACTCTTTTAAAACATCTCCTTAAAATGAATTATGAGAGATTAATAGACAATGTGTTTAAATAATTTACAAAGCGTCCCAAAAGCAGCTACAAAACAACATTGAAGGGAGCATCAGCCGACCAAATGTCAGTGCGAAACCTTGGGGTGACAGATGGTGGTTTTCCGCTTTACAAATGACAACAACAACCAATAAAGCCTAATATAACCATCAAATAAGTTATACGCAGCAGCGTAATCACAAGGTCTTGGCAGTTTTGAATGGGTGTCTTTTAAGTCTGGATTTGAACAAGGGGAGAGTGTCAATGTTATGGACGTCTGGCGGCGGGAGAGACTCCCAGACTCATCATTATTGAAAATTCTTGGAATCTGGAGAATTGTCTTTGTGCACCCATTAAAATCCTTAAAATTGACTTAAATCCTGAAATCTCTGAACTGGTATAGAATTAGGACCTAAATAATATGTAGAAATGCAGAATAATTTTTCAGATTTCCTGATGGTCTTTCAAAGTTTTATGTTTTTGTGGTTGTTGTTTTTTTTGGTGTTTTTTTTTCCTGGCGCTCATGTTGGTTAATTTTTTTATTGTATTTTTTGGTGCTCATGAATGGTAATTCTTGTGTTTTATGTTGCACATTTTCTTTTCTTCTGTGCAGGTGACTGCAGATGTCCAGATGCCTGGGTGGGCTGCATAATGGAAGACACTGGGTAAACCAAAAACATTTCACTTTACTTATTTGGTGTTTAATTGAAGCTTGAACAGGTTTTTTGCTGGAAAAGGAGACGCCAGATGACTAATTGTGAACTAAAAGCATTTACTACATAAGTGATTTGGACTGGGCTCCCCCTGACAGATGGGACAATACAGATTTGAATAATTTGAGATATATCTTACTGCAGATGGGAACATTTGTGTCAGATTGCAAAGTGATGGCACACACACCCACGGTGGGTCTGCCATTCCCGACTGGCCAAAAAAGCATTGTACTGTTTGTCTTTTAGTGTATGTCTTAATCTTCATGTGTCGGCGTGTGTGCGTTTATGTGTGTGATCACAGATTTTATCTGCCCAGAAAGTTTTCTCGCTGTAGTGTTGACGAGTACATCCAGTTCTTGCTTCAGGGCGGTGGGAGCTGCCTCTTCAACAAGCCTAATAAGGTGAGGGCGACAAGGGGAGCGATACCCATCTCTCAATAGCTTAATCTTATAGATTGTATCTATTTGTACACCTTTACCATGCCTATCTATATATTTCTCCTCAGTAATGTCTTATAGATTTATGCATTTTAATATTTTAGCTGTTGGACCCTCCCGAGTGTGGAAATGGCTTCGTGGAGCCAGGAGAAGAGTGTGACTGTGGATCCCAGGTGGTGAGTAGCCAGCTTTGCTTCACATTAAGTTCATATTTTGATTTTGAAAAACATATTTTGTGAAACTGATTATTTCCTGGCTGTGGCTGCAGGAGTGCGCCCGCAGTGGAGGAGCCTGCTGCAAAAAGTGTACCCTTACCCACGACGCCATGTGCAGTAACGGACTCTGCTGCAGTGGCTGTAAAGTAAGTCGAACAACAATGCAAATAGCTGATTTTCTGAGAATTTGGTGTTTGGTGAGCAAATATGATGCTTAAAAAAGTATAATTAATAATCTAACATTTGAGATATATAAATTTAAATACTATGTTGCTTCCACGTTTTTTCCCCCATGTCCCTTTATCTGATGGACTTGCCCTGCAAAAAGCCTTTTGTAAACTATACAAATTTTAATGCTGCAAGTCAATGACTCGATGCAGTCTGCTGGGTTTCCTTAGATGCTCTGCTATACCACCTGGTGGTAGATTAAAAAACATCTCGGTGACTTCCATCCAGACAGATGAAGCCTGATGTAGGCATTGGTGGAAATGTGAAGAGACAAATGCCCAGAAAAAAGTTTTCGCAGATGTTTCTCAAAGCTGAGGAATGTATAACCACGACCCGATCAGTCAGTGTTTGAACCACATAGCTTATTTTCCATCAAGATTTTTGTTTTTTTTTTTGCTAAACCTACACATAGTGAGATTTGATTAAGATAAAAAAAGTTTACTTTAGGGAGGCAAAAATATTTTCTTAGGATTGATGCTATATACCGATGAGGCTCGTTTGTGATATAAAGTATCCCTTCTGAAAAAAAAATCTTCAAGCAGGTATTATGCATGCTTTTCATTAAGCCTGTAGATCTGTTTAAAAAAAATATTGGTCTGATATGATCTAATATTCCAGTAAATTAATAGCTGTGAGTGTAAAATCATAATTAACAGAAAGGCTTGAAAACACCAGTACGATTCTTTTTAAAATAATGCGCTAATTTATTGAAAGGCAGCTGTAAATAGATATTCTCCTCTTACCCGGACCCCACATTTTTAACCGCCACTATTAATGACTAATTGCATTTTTCAGCAACTTTGGATCTCTTTTTTCTTTTGCCTCCCAGTATGAGCTGAGAGGTGTTGTCTGTCGAGAGGCCGTGAACGACTGTGATATTCCCGAAACCTGCACAGGAGACTCCAGCCAGGTGAGAACATCTGTGGAAAACACCGGACAAAACTGACACGTCCTGTGGGAGTATCTGTTATTTATCACATTCTGTCTGCTGCCAGTGCCCTCACAATGTCCACCGGCTGGATGGTTACATGTGTGATAACAGCCAGGTAAGACCAATCCTTGCTTGTTTCTAGCTCCATGCTAACGCGGGGGGGGGGCGCGTCTTGTTTTACCTGTCCTGTTCATCCTCCCTAGGGACGCTGTTATGGTGGACGCTGCAGGACCCGTGATGGGCAGTGCAAAGGACTCTGGGGCTATAGTGTGTATATATATTGGGGGAAAAAACCCCGGAAATAATCATCTCTTCTTGTAAAATACAAACAAGTTTTATATTTACATTTAATCTCTGATCGCCACAGATTCAGCTGACAGGTTCTGTTATGAGAAGCTAAATGCCGAAGGGACCGAGAAGGGAAACTGCGGTCGGGGCCCTGAAGGGAAAGGCTGGCTGCAGTGCAACAAGCCGTGAGTTAAACCAGTGACGGAGTTCTGAGCTGGGCACCCAAAGCACAGCCTGCTCTTTGTAACCAGAGTCCGATGCTTGTATTTATGCCCTCCAATCTCCTCGCCTCAGGGACGTGTTGTGTGGCTTCCTTTTCTGCGCAAATGTCACAACAAAGCCAAAATTTGGGGATCTGCAGGGTGAGGTGACCAGCTTTACCCTCTACCACCAGAACAAGTACCTGGACTGCAGGTGAGCCGCTGAGAAACGTCCCGTCTGCAGCATTTAGCAGAGCAGAGAGGTGTTGTAATTCCATCTCTCTTCTCTTAATTATGGGACACTTTGGATGCTGCGCTCAGAGGTGGTCATGCTTTGCTAGAGGATGGCTCGGATATGGGCTACGTAGAGGATGGGACCCCCTGCGGCCCCAACATGATGTGCTTGGAGAGACGGTGCCTCCCTGTTGCAGCTTTTAACCTCAGCATATGTCCGGGATCTAAATTTGGACACATTTGCTCTGACCATGGGGTAAAGTCACTTGAAAACAATCAATTGTCTGCCTCGTTTACAGATCTGTCAGGAGAGAGAAAAACATGTTTGGAGGGAAACTGAGAATTTTCTGGCATCAAAAAGCCTGTTCAGACTAAAATGATCAGGTCTTAAGCGGTTAAGTAAACTACATTTGTGTTATTTTCCATGCATATGTGCATAGTTTTTAAATTGTTTTGTAATAGTGTCGGCACCAGTGGTGCCAGTTATGGAGGGAGAAACAAGCAACCAGCTCTATTCCCTCTACCTTGTAAACAGCATCGATGAACAACGCCGACCGCTGATTTGATGGCCAAATGCTGTGCTGTGCTTCAGTTTTGAATATTTTAGATCGTCAGATAAAATATGAATTCTGCAAAGTGCCTCGAGAGCACGTGTCGTTAGCTGCCAACCAGCTGCTAAGTCTTGCTTCTCACTTGCAGACCTGCAGCAACGAGGTGAAGTGTATCTGTGACAGGGACTACACCGGCAAGGACTGCAGCGTTTTCGATCCCATCCCTGAGCCCACCGTCCCAACAGGCCCGGAGAAGAAAGGTCTGTGGCTGCCCTCAAACCTTTCCATCTCCCTCTTTCTCTGTCTGCCTCTCATGATGTTACCCCCCACCCCCCTCCCCCTCCTGTCTCTTCGTGTCGTCTGTGTACCTTCCTCCTGCGCTGAAACGCCAAGGAGCATCCCTCGCTCGAACCGTGTGGTGTCTTCCTTCACCGCTGAGTCTGGCTGTTTATATTGTAGGTGTGTGTCGAGCAAACGTGTCGACACAGTTTGTTTGGGAATATGTGTGGTTTCTAAGAGGTGCTTTGTGTTTTTTTTCCGGGCACTGCTTGTTTTTAAGTGTCTCTCGCTTTCTTGCAGTCCAGCCAGTGAGACAGAGAAATTAAGCAGCTACTCTTTTTAGGGCCAAAGCAGCCACCCCTGAGAGAGAGGGTGTCCAGCTGAGAGGGTCAATGAGAACAAAGTAATACAACTCGCTCTCCTTTGAATTCTCTTTGTGTAACTGTTGTCTCCCTTGACCTCCCTCGCTCACCTGTCACCCAACATGATGGCCTCCCCCTCCCCCTTCGTCCCCCCATCATCTCTCCGTATCTGTCTGCAAGTATCTCACCATCTGCCTCTCTCTCTCTCTCTCTAGTCGATGTCGTTGATGTACCGTGTTGACGCTGTCTTCTGACGTGTGTTTTTTAGTGGTGTTGTTTTTGTTTCTGCCCCTCCTCTTCCTCCGCACCCTTCTTCCTCCCCTCCTTCCTCTGTGCAGGTCCCAGTGGCACCAATATCATAATAGGGTCCATCGCAGGTGCTATTCTCCTGGCAGCTATAGTCCTAGGGGGAACAGGATGGGGATTTAAGTAAGAGTTCTAGCATGCCTTTGTGTACCTGTCTGCTTCTACCTCAAGAACCCCACCCCCCCCATCCACCCCTCCCACAACCACCAGTCTGAAATAGGTGCATCTCATTGCCCAGTAACTGGGAGGGGTTAAACTCTGACGCGCTAACGCTTTAATGCTTCAGGCTTTGAGATCAAATCATCACAGAGATTGTTTTGCTCACTTTTACCCTCCCCGTAATCCACTTTCTAGCTCAGTAATTGATTTCTCTGCCAGGATCTGTTAGAATCAATCGGATTTACACCACTGGTGCCACATCTGGAAGCTTCCCTCACTATTTTTTTTATTTTGTGTTTTCCTTTTCTGGCTTACTTTACCTTGCAAAAGTTCTGTAACAATCCCAAATTTATCTTATCTATACTTTGTTTCCTCGGAGCAAGACTTTCTTCTTAATCCTCAAAAGTGGTCTCTATCAATAGTTCACTTGAAGAAAGTGTGAAAGGAAAGTAAAAAGAAAGCCAACCCAAAAAGAAATTTGGGATGGCTCAACCTTTTGCACGGTGTCGTACATGTCGGCTTAACCAAAAGCAATCTTTTTTCCACTCCTATTTTTATTACCTTGTTTAGGCCCCTGTTATTTATTTTTCCCTCAGTAGGCCTCATCTTAACCCTAAATCCCCTCACTGAAGTGGAACATATCGCCTCTGCATGCTTGCTGTTGTAAGGGCCGACCTAAAAGGACTACTCTTACTGGCTGATAGATTGCATTGTCCGTTGAAAGGTTTTGATCAGTGCTTGCTGTCGGTCCTTTTAGGGTCGGCGACACAGTGCTGGCCACATTTATTAGCCCTCCTGGTGAAGATGCAAAGCAAGTCTTGAAGACATTTCTTTTTTTACAGTATGATAACATCTTGTTCAATGTTTTGGAAAGAAGTTTTAGACAAATGCAACCTTTTGTACAAATATAAGTACATTTGCTTAGTTGGGGGGGGGGGGGGACACGTTATTCTTGTTAAATGTTTGATGAACTCCCTTTTGCCGGTTGTACAGCACTGAGAATGAGACCCACAGCATCACAGCTCCTTCACTATACTTAACAGTGGGCATGAGGTCTTTTTCCACGTATGCATCCTTCGTTTCAGACCAACCTAAAGTCTCAGCCTTTTCCTCTTGACCAGTGCAAATTATTCCGCTTAAAGCCTGAGAAACATTTAGCCAACTCTGCATGTTTACAAGAATAAAGGTCAGGCAGAAAAGGCGTTTTCCCTGACTAATAATTGGCAATTAATGGTTGGTATGGAGACTTGGTAACCCCAAGACCTAAGACCTCTACCACAAAGCTTTGTTTAATGGTGGTAATTAGAAGTTTAAAGAAACTTTGATTAATTTAAGTATCATTTTCAAAAAGGGGTTCGTATTTGATTTTAAAGGGACTGTTTTGAATATCACAACTTTAGCACCGGAGGCTTTCTTAAAAACTATTATTTCCTACCATGAGACTTGTTTCCTCTCCTAATGATTGTACTAAAATGTGGCCGGCGCTGTACGTGTAGGCGTCTGTTAATGTGTGCATGGACAAGTTTCCTGTTAGTGAGACATATTAACAGTTTTTGGTGGCGCTCAGGCAGTGGTACTGCATCTGATCTCAGCACTTTAATCTGACACAAGATCAACATTTCTAGAAACACTGTCAGATGAATATTAGACTGAATAACCACTGGCAGATTTTTGCTTTGTATTTAAATCTAACAGTGTCATTCAGCATAGCCAATTTAACGTTTTAATCCCCCCCTTTTTTGCAATGTAAAATCTTTTTTACAAGAATATTGTGTCTTTTTCCTGTGTAGCTAGTCTTCATGCTTCTTCATTTTGCCCTAGTTTATGCAATCTTCTTACGATCTAAACAACCACTGCAGAAACAACTATATTTGATGTACTTTTCCTTGCTGACTCAAAGTGTTCTGACTTTTTGTCTCCTTTCTTGGCGTGCCTCTGTGATGCAGGAACATTCGAAGAGGAAGGTACAATCTTGCAGTGCCATAAACATGTTATATTCTGTCTCTAAGCATTGCAGAAGGACCTATTTTCATGAAACCTTACACTAAATTTTCTCAAACCATCTAAAAGTCAACATTTCCCTTAGTTTTGACGATATTATTCAGATTTTTCCCCCGAGGTTTATCTCCCTGCTGCTCGGTGCTGAATGTTCTAATCTTTTTAGAGAACTACTTATGCAAGCCCCTAAAACTAGAACCTATGCCTGACTGTGATGCTGAATTTGTACATTCATGCTTGTTATCTCATATTTGTTTTGCAGCAGATTACCCATCTGTGTTGATCTTCCTTTATTTCCCTTCTTCTGTTTCAGATCTGGAGGAGGATAAGATCACTGTCTGTCTCTCTGTCTGTGTCCTGTCCACACTTGTCTTCCTCTTCGCACCGTGTCGTTTCCACGTTCAAGAAGAGAGGAATGAAAAAAAAAAACACACAAGTCTTCCATTTCAGCCCCGGGATCTCTCCAAATCTCCTTTAGAAGATCACCTCCTCTAAACTCCTGTCTGCTCCTTCCATTCGTCCTCCTTTAGGAGCCCCCCCGCCACGTCGCGGCCTGGTGGGGCTCCTCTCGCCACACCAGCCAAATCACACTCATGTGGCTGCTTTCTGCTGAGCATTGTGTCCAGGCTGCACCTAGAGAAAGGACGTGGCTCCCTGTGGGGGAGCCACCAGTGGCCCCTATCCAGTCCTGGTGCCGTATGAATGCGTGGTGTCTGCTTCTCACATCTGGGACAGCCTGATAAAGAGAAAACATCAATAGTGGACCACTTTAATAAGAGACGTGTGTTTCCAAAACCTGCCTGCACATAGAATAGACCAGCCACCATTTAAGTCCACGGTTTGATGCTGGACGAGTGCACTGACCGAAATAATGTGACAGAAGCTAAAACGTTGGCTTTTTTTTCTTAAAAGAAATGGACCTGAGGTTCAGTACCTCCACCACTGGGCGTGACTTGGTGCACCTTTTAACTGGATCGTTATCAGTGTAAATCTGCAACCTTTGGAGACAAGGAAACAACTGCAAAAAAAATAATAATAATAATGCTCCAATTGTCTTTTGCAAGGACCAATCATCAAAATAAGGAGTTTGCAGTGCCTTGCAAAACTATTCATACCCCTGACAACTTTTCCACACCTTTTCCCACGATGAAAAGTTTAGATATTATGTTATAGATCAATAGTACTACATAGTTGTGAAGTGAACTATTTCATAGTTTTCCATTTATTTAAGCCCAAATGTAGTTTACATTTATATTTACCTCCCTTTTATTCTAATACTCCTAAATAAAATCCAAATCAACCATTTGTCTTCAGAAGTCCTCTAATTAGAAAAACAGAGTTCACCCGTGTGCGATCTAGTGTCAACGTAAGTCCAGCTGTTCTGTGAAGGCCTCAGAGGTCTCTTAGAGAACGTCAGTGAACAAAGAGCATTATGAAGACCAAGGAACACAAAGGGATGAAGCTGTAGAGCATTTTAACGCAAAATTAGCTTATAAAACAACATCCTAGACTTCTCACTGATCATTCAAAATGGATAGATGGCACAGCTGCAACACAACCTCTGCATGGCCACCCAATGAAACTGGCATGTAATCTAAAAGAGTGTTAATCAGAAAAGGAAGCAAGAGGCCCATGGTAACTGTGGAGGAGATGCGTAGGTTCACAGCTCAGGTGGGAGTAGCTGTTGATGCCACAGCTGTCAGTGTTGCACTTGTTAAAGTTGGCTGTTATGGAATAAAAAGCAACAAGAAAGTCCTTTTTTTTTTTTTTTTTTAAATTAAAGGGACACAAAAAGTCAGTTTTATCATTTGTCACAAGCCATATGGGGCATTGCAAACAACCTGGAAGAAGGAGCTAAGAGATCAAACAAAGTGGTACTAAATTCAAAATGGAATGTGCGTCAGAAGACTAACACTGCATGGCGATGAACAAACGATTCCCCTGGTTTAAACTGATAGCATCATGCTGTGAGGATGCGTTGCTTCAGCACGGACAAAGGAGCTGGTAGGAGATGATGGGAGGAGTGACGGAGCAAAATACAGGGCAGTCCTGGAATTAAATCTGTTAAGAGACTGGAAAACGGCTGAGACTATGGTGAAGGAATAAGGGGGGAAATATAGATTATCTAGATCAGGCATGTCCAAGATTTGGTCCACCAGCACAGGTGGCTGAGGCATATGGAAGCTTTTAGTTTTTAATTAGGGCAAAACTATTTAAAGAAAAGTTAAACTCTTACAACTGAAAATGTCAAGTACAACAAAAAGTATGCATCTTTTAATAAACATACTTTTGACATGGTCTTTAAATTCATAGTAAATAGGACCACATCTATTTAATGACATTTGATTATTCAAATGCAGACTTTGGTGCATTAAAATCTGCTTTGAATTCAATTAAATGTTTGCAAAGAACAAATGCCCAAATACTGTTCTTATATTGCTAGACCAAAAAGAGTTCAGTTTATTATTGTTAAAGAGTGAAATTAAATGATTCACAATATTTTGCAAACTGGATGACCATCTTTAAAACAAGAAAAGGAACAAGTCCTTTCCTACAGAAACAACATTTCCTACAGAAAATCAGACTAATTTATTTAAAATCATCATATTTAAAAAATTTTAACATAATTTTTTTTAATTGTATTCATTTTCTGGCCCTCAAGTTCCTCTAAGTGGACAATTTTGGCCCATGTCCATGTTTGGACACCCCTGATCTAGATGCACAATGCCGGTAAAGAGAAAATCCACAAGGCTTGCAGCCATAGTGCCATTGACAGGTGGCTCTGCAAATGAATGCCAAGCTTTTCAGCTTTTTACTTGTAAAAAATGTTAGGGAACCCCTGCATCATTTCCTTCCACTTCACAATAAACCGCCACTTTGTTTTGGTCTATATCATAAAAGGAAAAGTGTGGAAAAGCTCAAAAGGTATGAATACTTCTTGCAAGGCAATGTATCAATAATTCTCAGCCGGAGAGCATCATAAGCTCGTCTAACTTCCTCCGTGGGAGTTTTCAGGTAAAACGGGACGGGAAGTTGTTATGGTTTTGGGATCATTTTTAAAAACCACCGAACTATGAAGCAGCAGAGACCGTAACTTCGTGTTTTAAATGTCTGAGCGACCAACGTACATTCCACTATATCTGTCCGTGTGCCCTCACCTCTTCCAAAGTGTGTAGAAGGTTTACTCTGTATGTCTGTCTGTGATTGTGCGAGTGCGAGACGTTTTTAAAGGAAGCCAGAATGTGCAGTATTTGTGTTTACATGTAATATAGGGGGGCAAGTTGTGTCCATGCACATGAATACACACCTCTTAGGTAGGCAGGTTTTACCTCGTGTCTCTTTATACCTGTTAACAGCTGCAGCCAGGCAGCACATGAATACCAGTTTTTATGTCCCGCATCGACAGAAACCGAGCACCTGCCCACTGTACGCACACCCATTTGTAAATATGTGCAAAAATATACTGAATGTTAAATGCAACCCACAAAGTTTTACTGAACGCTATGTTCCAATACTTTTGTTTTATTTCTAAGGAAGAGCTTCGGATCTCTGGCCACAGCCTGCATTTGCATAAACTCTCGAGACACGCTCCCTTCATCGAATGTGGCCTAGCAGCCTCGTCTTTCACTAAACCTTTTTGTACGTTTGTTGATAGCCACCAAGCCTCTGAGCGAAACATCCCTCCACTATTAATAAAAAGAAAAGAATAAATAAATAAAAACTTTGCGAGAACCCGTTGCTGAACTTGAGATGGACGTTCTGGTTTGGGATCCGAGATGCTGATGCTGTCGGTGTAAACGAGGTCGGTTGGGTTTTTATGAGGTTTGCACTATTGTTATTAATATGTACAAAGTGAGCATCAAATGTGATCATAAGGGAGTTAAAAAAAGTGTAAAGCAAGAGGCATCTTACACCATATTTTTAGACACTGTCTGTTTAAACTGGGACGATGGAAAAAGAGCAACTGATGCTCGTTGATGGACTGAAATGAACGAAAATAAAATACTGAAACATAAAACCACCACCTCTCTTAAGTCTTTCTGCCTTTTTTTTGTTTTTACTTTTAAATAATTTCCCCCAGCTCTTTCCTTTATGTCCTTAAAAACAGAAAGGAGCATTGAAGTTATGAAAGTGGATGCCCACTTGACTTTAACACACAGACGTCTCAAAAGCTGAAACTAATCTGAATGAAAGAAAATCTGTGCGTTTGAGTTTGAAATCGGTAACAAGTTTTAATAAGACTGTATACTGAAAATCTGTAACACTACAAAACATTTTGTTGTCCCTAAACTAGGAGAATGGTGAATATGCTAATAATAATGAAACCTCACTGAAATATTGTTTACTATGATAAAATATTCAATTTTAACATCCTTATGCACAGATAAATTTCCTTATTCCTTGCAAATAGCATTGAAAATGTGTCATTATGTTTGACTGAATACTTTTATTAAAAGCTAAATATTCAGGTCTTTTGGTAACACTGCATCAAAAACAGAAAAAAAAAACACCATAATAAAAAAATAAAAATAAATTGCAAACCCTTTGGAAGACATTTACAAAACCTTTGCATGTGTAACTTTTGCACTGGATTATTGCAAGTGCTTATAATCAGGAAAGTCTAAAAAAAGTAAATAAAAATCTGTGACAATTGGTCAGCTGCAGTCAGAGTTGTGATGAAATTTAAAAGAAGAGATAAATATTTTTTTTCTAATTTAAGCTTATCTTCCTATTAAACTCTCCAGACAGCATGTAATTGCATATAAAACTATGATTATTAAGCTATCATTGATAGTTTTCAATATTCACAAGATTTTACTTTGCAGGTTGACATGTGGTTCCATTGAAAAGTAGATTTGTGAAACTGGCTCCTGTGGTATTTTATTTGTATTCCTGTTTCTTATAATTAAATATTTATACAGGTCCCTTTAGCAAAAGATCGTCAACTGCAAGTCATTCAAGAGTCCTGACTGACACCAGGAAAACAGATTTTATCACACCACCATATTCAGAAAACACACATGTGAAAATTAAATATGAGAATGAGGCTTTAAATATCTGTGTAGAGAGACAAAAACCAAAAGGGCACGTATTAAAATAATACTTTAATTAAAAGCAACATTTCATTAATACCAAACGGTTGGTAGTTAACAAATGATTCAGCGCAAGAAATGTTACGTGTCACATTACTTTATCAAACAGCACAGAGACGTTCAGGTTTCTTTAAATAAAAAATAAAAAAACGAGAAGAGAAACTGCAGGAAAGACATGAACAACGAGCAGCGCACAGGTCGATGACTGATAGTAAAATATCCATTTAAATAAGGCAGAATTCAGCAACCGACTGGATGGAAAACGCCAGGAATGGATCAGTTCTGCGTTTTCTTTTTGACGCTGTTGAGATTGTAGATGTCCGTCAGTTCAAAGGTCTTTGGTATGTAGCGATGGGAGGTGGGCTTGAGTTGGAGGAGTTAGCCCCTCTGTACGGGGGAGACGACCGATGTCAGTCTGCAACCTCGCCGGTGTCCCACTTAGATTTGGGTTCCTGCCACCATTCAGCCAGGAAGGACTCCTCGTAGTCGCCAATTCCTTCAAATTCAGCGTCCGGTTGTTCAGAGTGAGAAGTGGCCACTTCTTCTGGGCTCACAACTTCCTGAAATGTGAAAGAATAAGACCGGTTCACATAAGGCAAGACCATGACACTATCTGTCTCGTTCTGTGTGAGGGAAAAAAAATAAAATAATTTTCCTTCTTGTTGCCGTCAAGCGTGCTCTCTATAATTCTGCCTGAACCGTCTCTCAGGACCGGACTGTTTGCCGAGAGCTGGGAGGAGCTGACCTGAGTTAAATGGATGTGGCGCAGTCTCACTGGCCGACACCTCAAAGCCACATACCACAGGCTGCTGGCGGAAAACACCACCCCCTCCCTTTCATCCTCACTTTTTTTTCCCTCCTTTTTTTTTTTGTATTGTGGGTCACAGCTTGCATTTATCCAGAAAGCCCTTCTTCTTCCACTGCCGTGTCAGTAGTGTCATTCCCATCGTGTCTGGTCATGCAGACTGTTCAGGTCTTATCTGCTGAGGCATAAAGATTCCTGGCCCAGAAACCCTCAGCCATCAGGCCAACTGCATTGAATTTAGACTGCGCTGCAAGTCCAAATCTCTGAGATCAATACCATAGTTGGCTGTTTGGATCACCCCAATCCTGAAATTAAATAATAACTACGAAAAAATATTGCTTAAGTTCCCACATAGATAACATCTATAAGGGCTTTATAAGCCAGCTAAACAATTTGCCCTTAAACCAAGCTGTGATGTTGGTCTGAACCTTTTATTCAATTCAGAAATTGTGGCAAAAACACACAAAAAAGTTGTCTTGTCAAGACTTTATACTAGAGTCTAAAGCCAGTCGAATTTAGCATTGCAGTGATTGCTTGCCCAGTGACTAGAATCTCCCAATTTTCCATTTCACGGGCTGATTTTTTATATTGACTTTTACTCATCTCATAATTTTCTGTAGGATATAGGTTTAGGACCTCAGATATAGAAGTTTGCCTGTGTCTGGACAACCATTTCAGTGAGTCTGGGATCATTATCCAGATAAATGAGCCAATAATGAACCATTTTCAGTTTACTGGTACAGTTAATCAGACTTTTATTGAAAAAAAAGGGAGTTTTAAGTTTATAATCTCCTACATTCAGGTTTGCCAGGGCCTTTAGAAGAGAGACAGGCGCATACAAACACAGAGTCTCCACATTACTTATACTGTGTAAAAAATGTTTATTCTAGCCTTGGGTTATGACTCTATATAATTGTTTAATGTTTATATTTGTGATGATAGGATAGAAAGGTTTTTTTTCTGAATTTTCTTCAGAATAATGGTTCCTTATCCAGCTCTGTGGCCAGTAGCCAACAGAAATGGACCTGTGTGTGATGTTATTTCTATAACATGGGATTACAAAGCAGAGGTTCCACCAAACTCCAATCGGTTTGAAAAAGTGTAAATTCCCCATTTTACAGCACTGGTTAAAGGGAGACACTGACTCATATCGGCAGCAGATGAAAGGGAGAACTGGAGTTTGAAACGTTAAGCTACTGATATAATTAGTAATTACAAGAAGTGATCAACTAGATGCAGTTTCAGATGAGCTTTACAAATGCTCTCTGGTAAAAAATGTATTTTAATCAATGTAAATTAGACATGCACCAATCAGGCTTTTATCGCCTAATACCGATTTCTGGTTTTCTCGGAGGTCTGACCCGTTCCCTCTGATTTATGTCCACTTAGATTAACCTTCTAACGACTATAACAGGTACGGATTAATCTGTGCTCCTTTGATCTCGACTCAACTACAAAAGGTGACCGCCACCGACCACGAAAGGTAGAAATGTCTGCAAGATTTTAGATAAGAGTTTAAATCCAGACAGAAAATGAAGGGGGTTAAATAACTTCATGTACTATAATAAATAGCCTTCTCGACTACCCAAAATAGAGTTTTGGGTAGTCGTGAAGGTAACTGAGGCTTACTTTATCACTTTGTTATTAGAAAACAGAAATCCCAGAGGAAACGTACCTCATCATCAGTCTGTAGGTAGTTTAGTGCAAACTCAAGCATTTCTTTCTGTTTGATTGTCTGGTTATAATACCTCAGGGCCTCCTGAAAAACAAAAGACACATCAGAACTTGGGTTAGCTTGGTAAACAACCCCAGTGTTTTACAACCCAGAATTTGGTCTACAGTCAGGATTTTTTCCCCCCCATCCTGCTACAGAAGTGCCACATTTACAGTTTTACAGCTGGTACGCTGAAGCGGCTGCCAAATTTACACCACGTAAAATGCAGGGAAAACAAGTTTGTCGTGACTATATGAGTTTCTAATTACAGCCCTGAAACTGTGCGAACGTTCACGCCAGCACTGCTTTTTATAACGTCGTTTCCCTGCTTTGCTGGAGCCGTTTTGACCGGCACCGTCCTGCAGCAGCCAGAGGAGCGGACAGATCGGGAAAGTAGGGCTGGATGATAATTCAATAACAATATATATATATATATATATATATATATATATATATATATATATATATATATATATATATATATATATATATATATATCCGTCCGTCCGTCCATCCATCCATCGCCTTCCGCTTATCCGGGGTCGGGTCGCGGGGGCAGCAGCTTCAGTAGGGAGGCCCAGACGTCCCTCTCCCCGGCCACTTGGGCCAGCTCCTCAGGAGGAATCCCAAGGCGTTCCCAGGCCAGCAGAGACATAGTCCCTCCAGCGTGTCCTGGGTCTTCCCCTGGGTCTCCTCCCGGTGGGACGTGCCCGGAACACCTCACCAGGGAGGCGTCCAGGAGGCATCCTGACCAGATGCCCGAGCCACCTCAACTGGCTCCTCTCGACGTGGAGGAGCAGCGGCTCTACTCTGAGTCCTCCCCGGATGACTGAGCTCCTCACCCTATCTCTAAGGGAGAGCCCAGACACACTACGGACAAAACTCATTTCAGCCGATTGTATCCGGGATCTCGTTCTTTCGGTCACGACCCGAAGCTCGTGACCATAGATGAGGGTAGAAACGTAAATCGACCGGTAAATCGAGAGCTTCACCTTTTGGCTCAGCTCTCTCTTCACCACAACGGATCGGTACAGTGTCGGTATATATATATATATATATATATATATATATATATATATATATATATATATATATATATATATATATATATATATATATATACATATATATATATATATATATACATATATATATATATATATATATATATACATATTGATTGATAGACATATATCGATGATGGAAAAAAAGTGGTCAATAAGAAGTTCAATAGAATAAAGGTTTTCCTTCCTTATGCATTTTAGCCATGTAGATTAATATTACAGTCGTTACATCCTCCCAACCAATCACAAACGCTGATTCAAGAACAAAGCTTCGCCCCCTTCAAAGGGTTCAGAGAGCACGTCTTCTTTTTTTCTTTTTTAAAAACTTGTAGTTTTAGTAAGAAGTTGGTTGAATAAAGGGTTCAGTTTGAATTCAGTGTTTGTGTGTTCTGTATCTAAAAATAAGTCGCTAAGCAACAGTACAGCTGTTGCCTTGTAGCAATAAGGTCCTGAGTTCAATTAAAACCCTGGGTCTTTCTGCATGGAGTTTGCATGTTCTCCCTGTGCATGCGTGGGTTCTCTCTGGGTACTCCGGCTTCCTCCCACAGTCCAAAAACATGACTGTTAGGTTAATTGGCTTCTCTAAATTCTCCTTAGGTGTGAGTGTGCGTGGATGGTTGTTTGTCCTGTCTGTCTCTGTTGCCCTGCGACAGACTGGCGACCTGTCCAGGATGTACTCCGCCTCTCGCCCATTGAAAGCTGGAAATAAGGCACCCAGCACCCCTCGTGACCCAATGAGGGATGAGCGTGCATAGATGATGGATGTTTTTTTTTTCTATATCGTCCAGCTCTACGGGAGAGGGCAACAGCGGCGGCTTGTTTTACTCACCGGCCGAGGCTGGAAGTCCTCCTCCTTGAGCCCCCATTGCTCCCGGTAGAAGCGATAATAGGCCACGTTCTGCAGCATCACCTGGTCGCTGGGGTCGAACAGCATGTAACTGGCTGCGCAGGGAGCGGCGTTCTTGACGTCGTTCACTGGGAAACGTGAAGAAATGACAACCCCTTCAAGCTCAAATCGCAAAAATAAAAAGAAAGGATGCCTGCGTTCCTCAGTTTTGCTCTCACATTTATAATATGAAAACTGGAGGTAGTGATACATGGTAGCGACAAACTTCTCCACGAAGAACCCCCCAACGTTGGGTGTCAGCTGCTCCTCGCATTTAACTTGACATTTCAGCACGTCAAGGAAGAGATCTGAGGGTAAATAAAAGAAGACACATAATCGCGCGTCTCCAACGGGCGGAAATGGAGCTGCTGCCGTTCTCCTCTTACCTGCCAGAGTCGGGTAGAAGTCTTTGACCTCCAAGATTTCATAGGAGCCTTCGCAGCCGGCTGAGCAGAGGCTATACACTTCAAAGTACTGCGTGATGGCCTGCTCCATGGTTCTGGCGCTGCTGCTGAAGTCTCCACTGTTGTAGAGCATCACGCTCTTGAGGAAAACGCTCTAGCGGCAAAGACAGAATGCTTTTGTTCGTTAGTGTTTTTTTACCGGGCAGACGTCAGGCTGGGTGTTTTTTTTGTGTTTGGGGTGAGCTACTGACTTCATACGGCTGCTCCTCGTGGTCGATGAGATATTCCTCCACGTCTAACAGGGTCTTGTAGTAGTTCATGTTTTTGGTCAAATAGGGTTCATCTGGGTTTTTCTTCAGGAAGGTATGAGCTGCAGACACAGCCTTCTCCAAGTTGTTGAGCTGTGGAGGAAAACAATGCATGACCACAGTCTTCACATAACTCATAACAGATCTCCTGTTATGTAGTTTTTCCATGTGGCCAACTGTGCCAGAGGAATATTATCCTATTTTCCTACTTTTATCAAGCAAATCAAATCAAAACCACACCTTGTTCAAGAAACCAGCTCTCTCTTTTTCTTATTTTATGATTAATGTTTTGTTACCTTTAATTGCTGAAATAATACAACTTGTTCACAAATGGGCTTGTGTAGGTGTTGTATGTTAGTGGGAAAAATGAAATGCGCTAATCAAGACATCGAAGTAACCCAGCGATCGGTACTGTTCACCAAAATCTTGATTGTTGCAACTCTATTTATTTTTTAGATTTGAGAGCTTGAGGTTTTTGTTCTGTCTAGACATGTTACGGTTCCCTCCTGCCTCTTCTGCGGGTAATTTTAAACGGCCTTATAGAACCATGGGTCTAGTCAAAGCAAATTCTCGATGAGTGAGATTGGATCTTCTGGCCGATGCATACTCTGCCAGAACAGATAAATGTGTTCTTCCACTTGAGACGACAAGAACCAGAACAAAGTTCTTTCTGGACCGCACATTTCATACTTAATAAGAACTCAAGAGCAGAACTCTTGGGAAGCCCTACTAAGACCCTCCTACTGCAGCATTTGCATATATAAAGAAATATTGTTTTTTCTTTTTTTCTTTCTTTCAGGAGTTCTTGCAAGTCCGGAAAAGTCCTGCAAGAACAGACTTTTTTGCATGAACTATTGAGTTCTACTGTTCTTCAATTATGCATTATGTGTTGTCATTTCTGCTTTAACTTTCTGTTCTCTCTCTTTTCTCTTCATAGTAGGTACACCTGGTCTGGTGTTCTGTTAACTGTGACATCATCCAGAGAAGACGGATCACCCGCTACTACCATCTAATGTAGAACAGATTACTAGATCAATGTGTGCTTCTGTGCTTTTTTGTTTCTCCTGTTGTGTCTCTGTTCTGTCTTCTGTAACCCCAGTCGGTCGAGGCAGATGACCGTTCATACTGAGCCCGGTTCTGCCGGAGGTTTTTTTTCCCGTTAATGGGTGGTTTTTCTTCCCACTGTCGCTTCATGCTTGCTCAGTATGAGGGATTGCAGCAAAGCCATGTACAATGCAGATGACTCTTCCTGTAGCTCTACGCTTCCCCAGGAGTGAATGCTGCTTGTCGGGACTTTGATGCAATCAACTGGTTTCCTTATATAGGACATTTTTGACCAATCTGTATAATCTGACCCAATCTGTATAATATGATTGAACTTGACTTTGTAAAGTGCCTTGAGATGACATGTTTCATGATTTGGCGCTATATAAATAAAATTGAATTGAATTGAATTGAATGTCATTCATGCAGCCCTTGGCGAGAGAACAATTTTCTCTGTTCTTATCTATAGACCTTAATGTCAAGCAGTTTGTCTGAATGCCTGACAGCTCAAAGAAAAATCTATTTGAGATGGAACTGAAAAAATAACATGTTTTATTCAAAATACCAATCTTATGGTGGTATTGTAAAGCTTTGAAATAACTCGTAACTGATTGCAAATGCTGATTGTGTCAAACGTTGAATGTGAATGCTGTGCTTCATTAGCGCTAATCATTTCACTTTAATATGTATTCTACTAGAGCTAGTATTGTTTGTTGTTTATGGTTGTGTCATTCGTCCATTTGAGTTTTTCAGGAGTGAGGCGATGTTGGTTTAATAATAATAACACATCTAATAACATTTATTATTCACTGAGTAACTCTTTGAAGCATCCATCTTGGGTTATTTCAGGTAAATTCTGACTCCTGGATTCTTCTTTAATGTTTGATAAACAGATCTCTTTGGAAAGACAATCTTCAGCCTTCTGATTCTGAAAAGCTATGATTGATTTGTAAAAATCAATATAACACTCATGTCATATAAATGGAGAAGTAATGTGGAAATGTGAAAAGGCCCTTTAGAAAGTCTTAAGGAATATTGTTGGAGCCCAGTTTAAAAGATTACGGGAAAACATATTTAATAAAGTAGGTGGTTTGGTCCTATTAGGGAAAGACTTTTTCACTTCCCCTTATTTTGAGGGACAAGAATGGGGGGATTGTTTTCAGGGGAACACTATACGTGGCACATGCTCAATCCGGTCTGCAGGAGGGTCCAACAAAGCAGCGGGGGAACTGCTCTCCTGTCTTCTGACTAGACGTTTCCTCTCATCTGCTCCAGCTGGGGACGTTCACCTTAAGCAGCCTTTAATTCGTGTTTTACCAAAGCTACAATCACATGCCATGATCCAGGGTGGAATGACAGGGCAACCAAACATAAAGCTTTCACACAGCAACACGCATCACATCTGGAAAAATGTGTGGAGTCGTTCTCATGGTAGACAAATTAAACCAGAGCAAGCCATGCATGAAATACAGCGTCCGGGCTACATTTGGTCCCAGATCCAAACTCTCACCTGATAATGAGCATACTGAATGTACCGATACGGTATCCTTTTCTCAAACGTCTCCAGTAAATCCCTCCGCGGGTAGGACAACTTAAAAACGGGGAACTCTGCTTTGCACTTTTTCAGGCAGGCAGCCCTCAGCAGGACGTGGCGCACGACGCGGAGGCTGCCGTCGGGGAGCGCCGAGCCGCTCTCCCGGCTCACGGAGCTGCAGTTGCGTCCGCAGAACGCCTCGCTGTCCCGCAGCAGCCGGTGGAGCCGCAGGCTGAGCTCCAGGTACTTGACGCTCTCCGCCCAGCTCTGCGCCGCGTACTGCTCCAGCGCATAGTTGTACGCGGACTCCAGCGGCATGATGTCCTTCTGGGGGAAACTTTTGAAGCTGTACTTCTCATACTGAGCCTCCACCAGGAAGGGCATGAGAAGGGCCAGGCACAACTCTCTCAGCAGCAGCATCCCCATGCACTCCCCGGCTCCGGCTGGAGACCTCGCTGGCTTTGAATGGATCCAGGAGATTTCCTCTTCTTTCTTTTTTTTTCTTCTTCTTTCTTTTAACAGGGTTTGCTCATGTCTGCCCGCACGTAGGCTGTAAAATCCCTGTAGGAATAAGACACTAAAAACATTCATCTTTGGGCAAGACTTTCAAATTAAAAGCTTCTCAAATATTGTAAAACGTCATGTCTATATGTACTTAAATGTTTGAAAAAGTGTGTAGTCTTTGTCAAGTCATCCCTGTACTTTTTTTTGAACAAAACGCGCTTTCAAGCAAAGCTTATATCATCTTTAGTGCGAAGAAATAGATTTTTGCGCCCTCAGAAATCACTATTTCAACTCTTGGAAATTATTTTGAAGGTAGAACTTCCGGCTTTTTCTGTATAAATGGTGATAATCCTCTGTGGCTTGACTGCGAACAGCAATCTGGACCTCAAGGAGGAAAAGGTCTAAAAACTCTCAGTACGAAAGCATCACTCTCGCCTAATAACCCTTAGTATTACAGTAGGCTACTATTCTGTTTTGGGGGTTTAAAATGCATAAAACAAATAAATAACAGATTTATTTGAGTTTTTTTTTTTTCAAAAGCATTTGGTCAGTATAACAAGAGTTCTTAGACAAAAAGAATTATGCAAGTTTAATCACACGAGCACATAAGGATTCAACACATTAAAATGTGCTCAAAAATATTGCAGTTTTAAGTTCACTGTTTGAATATGAGATTTAGGGTTTGGGGTTTCCTGAGTTAAAGACAGGGGGGAAGGCATTTTGGGCCAGCCTTTACACGTTTGCAGAAATCCATTAAAAGTTTGGTGGGGGCCCGGGGCCACTCCTCCCTCTCCTTCTGCGGCTCTCTGCGGGACACCAACTCATAGACGGGATAAGCTTGACAAAAAGAAACGGAAGAAAACCGGAAGCGTGAGAGAATTTCCTTCTAAATAAAAGCACAAGGTCGAAAACTATTCACGCTGTCGTTTTATTTTAAAATTGGCGTGAATGTTGATGAACCGTTTTGGGTTTTTTTTAGCAAAGAAAGATTAAGAGATATGAAAAAGAAAGAAAGAAAGAAATTCCAGCGAGGAACAGTTATATAGATGAAAAATGCCGTGCTGGTGTCAGAGATATGTTGCACGGCTCGACGACAAGATTCATATGTCAGGATGTAAAATGTGACGTAAACAAATGAAATGTTGATCCATCTTGCTGTATGTTAACGGTTCAGGATGCTGTTGATGGTGTAATGATGTGGGGGATATATCTTTTTTTTTTTGACATACTTTGGGCCTCTTTGCATCAACTGAGCACTGTTTAATTACCACAGCCTACCTGAGGTATACGTGCCATCCCTTTATGACCCCTGTATAACATTCCCATCGTCTGATAGATGGTCCCGGCAGGATAATGCACCATGTCACAAAGCTTAAATCATCTTAAACTGGTTTCCTGCACATAGCAAGTTGTTTATTGTACTTCCGTAGCCTTAAAGTCACCTGACGTCGGTCGAACAGATCTGTTTTGGTATACGTCGGAGCAGGACATTAGCGGCTAATAAATTTGCAGATACCTGATGACGTCACGTCGATATGTACAGAAATCTCAGAGAACTGGTTCCCGCTCCATCACACATTTATACTAAATAAAATGAAGGCAATTCTAAAGGCAAAAAGGGGTCCAACGTGGTAATAGGAGATGGGAAATTGTTTTTGTGAGTTTATATTTGTATGCAGACTCCATTATCTGACCAAACTGTATCCGAATTGTGTATGTGTCACGTTCTGTTCTGGTTTATGTTTATTATTTGGTTAATTAGCTCTTTCCGCCTTTGGGTTTATTTCTGTTTTGGATTCTAGTTTAGCCCCTTTATTGTGTTAGCTATCTGGTCCCTGTTTTTGTCTTATGTTTATTTTCTAGTTTCCTGTCTGCTCCCTTAATCACTTCCACCTGTCCTTGATTAGTTTCCCTCCGCTCACCTGTCTGTCCACCTATATTAACCTGCTCTAGTTCCCTGCTCCCTGTCGGTTTGTCTCTTGTCTTCCATTCAGTCGTTGCCTCAGTTCTGGTCCCGTTCGGTAAGAACCATCAGCACTTTGATCCTGTCTGTTGTTAACCTGTCCTGTCTGTTATTGCCCAGTTCTGTTCGCTGTCAGTTTGATGTCCGGATGTCTGCCTAAGTTCAGTTGGATTCTGTTCACCCATCTGTTTCATCTAATAAACACCATAAAACGCATGGAGACCGTGTTTGGTTGAATACCGGAATCATCCCCACTCTGATCATCACAGTATGAGCTATTTCCGTACTGTTTGTTTTGTACCCTTTTTTTTCCACTTTTAAAAAGCTAATGTACTTGATGTCCGTTTAAGCATTTCTAACAACTGGTTTGGATGCAGCACTCGTGAAATTGTATCAGCCAGTAATTCTGCCACTTAATAACATATTTAATGATGTCTTAACTGATGCATGAACATAACAACCGGAGGCCGGGTGGCAGGGGTAAGACATCCAGGAGAGAAACCCGGACACCCCTCTCCTAAGCTCTCCATATCATCTTGGAGGTCCAGTAGGAAGTTAGGCAGTCCTTCCAGCAGATTTGTGGTCTGACTCAGGTTTATTCTTTGAAAAGGCTGTGCTGAAAACCTCCAAAGGGAGTTATGGAGCAGGCATCTTGATAAGATGTCCTAACCACCTCGACTAAGTCCATTTGATATACCTACTGAAGAGCGGGATCTTTACTCCAAGCTCTCCATCGATACCATACGAGGTGGAGAATCTACTTATTATGAAAATTTGTTATTCATCTCATTTATATTGCAACAATACATTTGATCTTCTGGGGTTGATAGTTAATTCGGTCTATGAGGCTTTTATGCCAAAACCGGCAGGTTTACATTAACTCCAACAATACCATTGTGAGCAAAGCAGCCCACAGCATGATGCTGCCACCACCATGCTCTGCAGTCGCTCTATAGTATTTCAGGGTTAAAAGCTTCACATTGATTTCTACCTGTTTTTAAATCATGAGTCAGATAAATGAGGATTAGTCTTATTCACATGATTCCAAGAATACAAAAATCTAAGGTGGGAAATGAAAATGCACCTTATATTACAAATTGAGCGTATTAAAATTACTTTGAAACCCTTAGGGGGAAGCTGTTTTGCTTCCTCCAGCAAACTTTACAGTCAAACTGCCCCGTTCTCCGCTTCTCCCCCACTCCATGAACCGCATCAGCCCCGCTACCAGAGCCGGGGATCTCTGCTCTGCTCCGTTGCTTCCCTCCCGATGTGCCAAATGGATCTGAACAGATGTTTCCAGCTGCTGCTTCTTACCGTCGCCGTGAACTGCAACCCCAGCCCGCTGGCGGACATTGTTGTGGATCGCTACGAACTACCCAAGGTTTGCTCCAGAGAAGTTCAATCAGGAGACTTTATCCGTTATCACTTCAACGGGACCTTCTACGACGACGGCAAGAAGTTTGACTCCAGGTGAATAAATAAACGGGAATCTGTCTCTTAATTAAGGATGCCAAGTTTTGCCGATTGTAAGAATGCGCAAAACAAAGTGCGGGGTTTGGAACAGTCCAACTCCATGCTCTGTTTCATGGCAGCTTGCAGACGTGTCATTTTACCAATAATCACATTCAGAAACCATCCTTCTATACACAGCTACAGTCACAGGCTTATATGCATTCATCGTTGCATGCCTTTCTGAACCACCTTTTTTCCAAACTGTAAGAATTTTTAGGAATTGTAAAAAATATTAGCAATTTGTAAAAGTTTGAATTTATTGAGGCTTCAGCAAGTCGGCGCAGATTCATAAACAAGCTTAAATATGTACATACATCCAGAGGTGGGTAGAGTAACCAAAAATTGTACTCAAGTAAGAGTAGCACTAGTAGCACTACTTCAACATATTTCTACTCAAGTAAAAGTAAAAAGTAGTCAAGTTAAGTCTCAAGTAAGAGTAAAAAAAAAAAGTATTCGGTAAGAAGGCTACTCAAGTACTGATGAACAAATCATAATCATAGCTGATGATTTAATATTTAAAAATGATGTAATTGGACAGACAAAAATATAAGGTTACGTGCAAATTCTAGTATATTAAAGACAACAGTGAAAAATATACAAATGCACCTTTTACTCCTTTTGGCACTTTCTTTTGATTATTGAGCCGATATGACAAGTGAATTTCTCCACTGTGAGATCAATAAAGTCTATCTTATCCTATCTCTGAATAACATAATTTAAAGAAAACAACAAAGTCAGGCAGAAGTAACACTCTAAATCGTTGATTTCGACATTAAACAACATCAATACTTTCAGCAGTTAATGCATATACAGTATGTTAGAACAGTGCAAAGTACTTCCAATGACGATATCTACTGTTTACTGTACGTTTATTCGATCTTAAAATGGCTCAAGGAGCTCTGTGTTAGAAAATAATATTAAATTAACAAAGCTTTTGTACAAATAAAAAGTCTCACTTTAAAATAAACTAGGTTTTTGTCTCTCTGGTCCATTTTTGGTTAAAACTAGTATGTTCTTTATTTGTGAAGTTACTCGCAGAAGGTAGAGTAGCCAGAGTAAAAGTGAAAAGTACAGTGTAGTAAAACTACTCCTAAAAGTACATTTTGTCAAAAAAATGTACTCAAGTAAATGTAACTGAGTAAATGTAACTAGTTACTACCCACATCTGCATACATCCCCTTTAATATTTGAGCTTGGGACACTGGGAATTAGCGCTTATAGTAGTTGTTTTTTTATTTCAAAAGCAGATTTGATGTGCGACTGTGGACCATTGTTCAGTCAGAGCGACCAATTTAAGTTTCTATAGCTTATGCTTTGAAGAAAAGGTGAAGAATTTGTGCCATGCACCAGTATCTCTGGCTGCTAAACACCCCCCACCATGGCCCTACCACTACTATGCTCCTTTTAATATAAAGCTACCTTGGGAATTCTTGTCATTGTAGCCAAATGGCTTAATGTTTGTCATGCCTCACAAAAAAATACAGATTATTGTCAAGCTTGCAGCCCAGGCTTCTTTATTGAACAGCATGCTCAGATCTTTGAGATTTAAAGGGGACATAGCAAGCTATTCAATTATTCCTTTTCATTTTTAAATAATTCAGTTATGGTCTATATAAAGTGGAACTGCAAGGCTTTGGTCTGAATTTCTTGTTACCCATGTTCTCACTTTTTACTTTTTTTCCTGAGTAGTGGCTGAAAGCAACTGGTTTTAGTGCTGTCTCTTTAAATCTAAAAGAGGCACTTCACACCCTTCCCCCCTCCAGATTAGCAGAGCATTTCACTCCAACCCGTTCGGCCATTTTTGTATGCTGGTGGATGGTGTAATGATCAAGTCAATATTTTGACTTATCCACTTGTAGCTTTGGTTTGGACTACAAAATCGCTCTAAATTCTAAAAAAAAAAAAAAAACATTTCTGCATTCCTAGAGATTCCAAGTACACAACAAAATTTATTTAAAGGCTACAAAGGTGGATTTTGCATGATACATCCCCTTTAAACTGCACTCTGTCATAATTCTAGCTGTATGTTTGACCAAAGCGCTTATCAGAAAGGGTAGATTTAATTTCAATTGTTTATTTTTCTGGCACAGACCCAGCTTTTAATCATAGTACTGATCATAGCATATAGGGAAGGCCGTTTCAGAGGCACATTTTAACCTACTTTATCTTTTCCAAAACGTGTTGATGTGTGATAGCGGTCATCTTCCTGCTGGTCCATGTTTCGACCATCTGGCGTTTGATCCGAAGTTGAATAATCTAAAGTTTTCTTTTATCTTCATTATTTCACTGAGTTTGTGCAATGCACCATTACTAGCAAAACAGGATGCTACCACCAACATACTTAGGGGTTGAAAGCATAACACTGACTTTTCCAAACCTACTTTTCATTAATGTGGCTAAATCGCTGTCTATGTCTACAAAACCATAGAAAGTATTTGACTTGTCTGAGAGGATGGGTCCAATTTTTAGATCAGCTTCTTCTTGTCACCTTTCTGTCCATGGTAAAATAGGCTATACTGTGGTGAATGATATGGTGTTCCAGGAGGTTCCTTACCACTTCACCTTGGTGATCCCAGGGTTGTTCCTTACATCCTTTCATTTGAAGGGTACAGTACAGGTCTTCTTCCAGACCTGGGCAAAGTGGTGACACATCTGAAGGATGTACCAAAGTACAGATATTATTGGATCTTGAGATCTGCCTCTGTTTAAAAATGTCTCTGAAAGACGTTCTCCAACTTGTACAAACCTACAGTTCTCCCTCTTAGACCTTCACTGAGTTCCTTCGACCTGCCCCCTGTTCTGGGTATCAATAACTCCAAGGACTGTTCATTAGTTTGTGCTAGAGAGAAAACACCAACTGCAGCCAATTGCGATCATAACAAGCAAATAGGACTTGGGCCTGGCAAGGTATCTTAGGAAAAGGATGTTCTAGATCCTCCGGAAGCACTTATTGAATGTTTTAGGTGTATCTTAAGTGTATTTATTTAAGCCTGTGTAGATTTGATGTGAAATCCACGATAAATTCAGACTTGTCCATTCAGTTGCTTTATTATTGGGTCACATTTGAAGTTGTAGCCTATGTTTTATAATGACCATCTAATTAGACCTGAAAATAAGGACTTTTATGCCTCTTGATATTGACTTTAAAATCTGCTTTCTAATTCAAAGTTTAGTTTAAAAATGGTCAGTTTTGTTGTCATTTTACATTTGAGGAGAGCTGAGTTGACATTAGTGAGCATTATCCGTTTTCCATCGCTTTGCCACCCCTTGTCCTGCCTCTGCAGCCACGAGCGAGGCAAAGCCTTCGTCAGCCAGGTGGGCCTGGGCAAACTCATCACAGGGATGGACCGAGGCCTGCTGGGCATGTGCGTCAACGAGCGGCGGAGGATCACAGTCCCGCCACACCTGGCTTATGGAAGCGTCGGCACAGGTGTGGTCCGACATCACACTGAACAAGCTTCTCTTTCTGTTCCACACCATCTGTGGTGGCTTACGTCGACGCGTGCTGCTGATCCCACAGGTGGGATGATCCCTCCAGACGCCACGCTGGTGTACGACATTCTCCTGCTGGACATATGGAACGCTGAGGACAAGGTCCAGATCCGCACCATCAGCAAACCTGGGAGCTGCAGGCGCACTACTGTGGCGTCAGATTTTATCCGTTACCACTATAACGGCACGCTGCTGTCTGGTGAAGCGTTCGATTCCAGGTGAACAAACTACCGCTGTGTGATTTGATTTTCTATACTGCAAAAACGGATCTAAAAATAAGCAAAATGTTCTTAAACAGTGTTCTTGTCCTTGATCTGAGCAGGTAAATATGATCATTTGCCAATGGAATGAGTATTCTGACCCCTAAATTAAGGTAATTAGACATCCTGCACTTGAAATAAGATGATGGAAATGAATTGTTCCTATTTTAAGTGCAAAAATCTTATTTTATTGGCCGATCATCTTATTTACCTGCTCAAATCAAGGACAGATACACTAATTTTAAGAATATTTTACTTATTTTTAGTTCCGTTTTTGCAGTGTAAAGTGTCTTGAGAGGACGCGTTCTAAATTGCCGCAATATAAATAAACTGAATTGAGTGGTTTTTAACTTTTGTTTTTGTAGTTACTCAAGAAATGGAACTTATGACACCTACTTGGGGCTGGGCGACCTCATTAAAGGCATGGATGAGGGTCTCGTGGGCATGTGTGTTGGGGAGAAACGGATCATCATTGTCCCACCCTTTCTGGCTTACGGAGAGACCGGCCATGGTAAAGATAAAAATATGAGACGGTTCCATATTTGGTTTGGTTTATGAGCTCGCTGCATTGTGTATATCATTTTCAGTGAGTTGCTAATGCTCGTCAATTTGCTTCCCCCCCCCACAGGAACCAAGATCCCCCCACAGGCAACACTTGTGTTTGAGGTTCTGTTAGTTGACTTATTTAATCCTAAGGATGAAGTGACAGCAAAGGTGAAGGAGATGCCTAAGAACTGCACACGCAAGACAGTCATTGGGGACTATATCCGCTACCACTACAACGGCACCTTCCAGGACGGCACGTTCTTTGACTCGAGGTGAGCTGCTGCAGTTCTCCCATTTTCAGAAAATAAATGGAAGTATCTTGAGCTCTCCTACCTCCTCCGACAGCTACCAGCGAAACAGCACCTACAACACATACATCGGGATGGGGTATGTGATCCACGGCATGGATAAAGCTCTGCAGGGCCTGTGCATCGGCGAAAAACGGAGAATTACAATTCCTCCTCACATGGCGTACGGCGAAAAAGGATCTGGTGAGTTTCACGCCTGCATTTAGGAGCTTCTAAAACAAACTGAGAAGGAGTAACAAAACCACAAACACTGCCCGCTTTTTTTTTGTTTTTTCCCCCCTTCTTCTTTTCTTTCCCTTCTGCGGCTGCAGGAAACCTCATTCCTGGCTCCGCCGTGCTGATCTTTGATATCCACGTCATCGACTTCCACAACCCCAAAGATCCGGTTGAGATCAGGGTCACCCACAAGCCTCAGGAATGCAACATGACCAGCGAAGTCAACGATTTAATCGACTATCGCTACAACTGCTCCCTGATGGATGGCACACTCCTGTACTCCTCGTGAGCGACCCATGCTGTTCACTCTGCACCTTCCACCCTCGTGCATGTAATCATTGCTGGCTCTTTGTCCGAGAGATTTCACAGGGTTTTGGAGTAGATAATAACCGTATAATCTGTCAGCACTTATGGTGGCATGGCTTCGGGGTTTTTTTTTTTGTTTTTTTTTTGGTACATGAAAGTGTTACTGAGCTTGAAGTTTTAAAACCTTTATCTTAAAGCTAAAGCGGTGTGTTTGTGTCTTCGCAGGGACCATTACGACTCCCCTTCAGTCACAACGTTGGGAGCCGGAAAGGTGATCATGGGTCTGGAGGAAGGTTTAAAGGGCATGTGCGTGGGTGAGAGGAGAGAGGTGGTCATCCCTCCACACTGGGCTCATGGTGAAGATGGAGGTGAGTTCTTGGAAATGCTTACATGCACAATTGTCCCCTAACCTGACTCTAGCCAGTTGTATTTCGCTCCGCCTAGCTTCACTCACATCCACCTGGGACCTCTCCATAGGAATTGCCTTTTTTGAAGGCTGGGCCTTATCAAAAATCCTTGCATATGATTGGATAAGCCACTTCTCTGTCATCTTTATCGACGTGCAGTGGCGGTTCTAGACCAAATTTACCAGGGGGGCCAAAGTGGGGGCCAGTATTTTTTCACAGGAGCACAGAACAAAAAATTTAAAACGATAAAATGGCAATATTTAACTGTGTAATAATATTAAGTGAGCCACTTGTGGCTCTGGAACTGCAGGTTTCAGACCCCTGATCTAGCAGTTGAAAACTTTGCCCCCTGCTCAATACGGCTAAAGCTAAACGTGAAACATCTTAAGTTTTAAATTATTTTTAGAGTAAAGCTGTATAGGTAAAAAATAATATTGGTCAAAGTGACCAATCAGTTATGGTTTCTTTGCCATTGCAAATAAATAATTATGAGAAGTTCATTTAACATCATGCTTTTAGTACAGGGGCCATAACAGGGGCCAGGGCCATTTCTACAGGGGCATGGGCACCTGTTGGCCCCTGTCTAGAACCGCCCCTGTCGGCGTGCTATTTCAACCACTCACACCGAAGCCAACCCGTGACGCTGTGAGAGCGACGCAGGAAAAAACAAAACTTTTTTCTTTTTAATGTGTTTGCGGCTCTAGTGGCTCGCGTTTTATTGACAGTGAGCTGACAGGAAGAGGGGGGAAGACAGGCGGCAAAGCGCGCGGGTCAGAGTCGATCCCGGGCCGACCGCGTCGAGGACTAAAGGCCTCCTAACATAGTTAGCGCTAACCGATAAGGGGCGCGCCCCGGAAAACAAAACTTGCCAAATCCGGTCGGTAGAAGGGCGAAAACATCGTTTCCACCAACAAAAGCCTTCAGAGCCGTTCTCTGATGTTCTTTTAATGAAACAATATTAGGTAGATTGGACAACACGGAAGAAATAGCAGCATCAATGTTAACGCTTGCTTCCTCGATGCAAGCCGCCATTGTTGTCTGAATCAAAACAGTCTCACGTCACGGTCGCTTCTCCACTACGTCACATCTATGAAACTCCAGCCCTGCGTCCTGATTGGCTGGACAATAAAATTGGTTGGAGAAATCACTCTCTATGGGAGAGGTCCCAGATGTATGTGAGTGAAGCTAGGCGGAGCGACATCCATCTGGCGAGAGTCAGGTTAATTGTCCCTCCCCCGCCCCCCCCCAGTGTTACAATAATATTCTGAAGTTCAAGAGATAGGACGATGTTTGTGAGGTACCATAAACCCCCATCTAATGTCTGCTGACTGGATGGTTTTAGCTGTGGGAGTTCCTGGAAGCGCGGTGCTCCTTTTTGAACTAGAGCTAGTGCAACTGCAGAAAGGGGTGCCAGAAGGCTTCATGTTCGTCTGGCTTGGAGACATCCCTGATCCCCTCTTCAACGCTCTGGACCTCAACGGGGACAAAGAGGTCCCTCTAGCGGAGGTAAGCGGTCGTGCCCGGGTCGGTTCTTCCCACTATTCCCACTATTTAAAGAATCCGTTAACAAGCAGTAAGATGCTCTCTCTCCTTTCCCGCCCGCAGTTTTCAGAGTTCATCAGGCTGCAGGTCAAAGAGGGCAAAGGACGACTTCAGCCCGGTGTCGACGTCGACAGCATCATTAAAAACATGTTTGATAATCAGGACCAGAACAAAGATGGGAAAATCGTGGAAGACGAACTGACAGTTAAGGACGAGTCTGAAAAAGTGAGGCGGGATGAGCTATGAACAGCAAAGGAGGCGAGCGGACAGAAACTGGTAACACTGCCATCTTGGCGACCCAGTTCAAAACATTTTGCTGCTCAAATTCAAACCAATCCTTAAACATATGCAACTAAATGGGTCATTTGGTATCATTCCCTTTATTTGTAACATTATTTTAGTTTGATACCATCAAAATGACCCCTACCCCCAAAGAAAAACATTTTTAATTGCCATAAAAATCGATCTTTTTAAGTTGATAGCTAAAAATGCCTGTTTATTTTATATTTTAAGTGTATGCTCCACCTCTGAAATTACTTGTGATGTGAGAATAATTAAGAACTACTGGTCTATTGTGGTGAAACCATTTTGTAAGATAAAAAAAAATAAACTTTTGTAACATAATTTTGCTACTTCAGTTTATTTCACATGAAATACAAATTGAGGTAGGTTATTTTTGCATAGCTTGACAGATGTGGGTTTATTGAGATGAAAAGACCAAATAAATCTTAAAGGTTCAAAACAGAACAGACTGCTCACAAAGGTTGGAAAAGACCAGAAAAAAAAAAAAACCACAAACTTTGAAAGAACTTCTGTTGCATTTCAAAACTCCCTCTCCTTAAGATCGTACAAGTTGTTAAAAAAAATGAGGAGCACTCTGACGATACAGACTGTAAAGAAACCGGTCCTTTAAAAGAAATATTTCTCTTTATTTGATCAAGAAATTAGAGACAGAGGAAAAAAAAATGTTGAAGCATTTGAGATTTCAGATTAAAATGTTTCAGACAGAAACTTTACTGTGCATACAGAGGTTGTAAATCTTGTCAAAGTCTAATGTGAGAATAAGGTGCTGCCTGTTCATTTTGTGCGTTTTTAACAGCTGTCTTACTTTAAAAAACGGAAACATTTAAACAAAAAAAGAAAAAACACCAATAATTTCCACATACACACATAACTGGCCGCCACAAAATCCAAAAGGGTCCAAATGGACCCAAAACCACTTTACCCAATAGACAGGTTTTATGATGTGTCAGTAGTGAGCTTTGAAACTAAGTCATTTACAGACTCAACCAGGTGTACTTAGTTTCTTTGTAAAGTAAAATCAACCGTATGCAGTGTTTTGCAAAAAGTATCTATACCTCTTGAACTTTTCCTGACTTATTTCCACATAACCAAGAAACTGAACTTTTTGGCCTACATGCAAAACAACATGTGACGGAAAACTATTGCAACCTTACCACAAGCACTGTGGTGGCAGCATTATGCTGCGGAGATGCTTATTCGGGGATTAGGGAAGATGGACGGAGCCAACTGCAGGGCTGTCCGAGAAGAGCGTCTGTTAGAGGCTGCAAAAGACCCGGGACTGGGACGGAGCAAAGACCCTAAATAGTCTAAAGTCTAAAGTTTCGGGAGTTAGACTGGCCTAGTCAAAGTCCAGACATAGGTCCAGTTAAGAATCTGTGGTAAGACTTGAAACTTGTCGTTTACTGATGCTCTCTCCGTGCAATCTGATTGGGTTGGAGCTATTTCTCAAAGAATTGGCTCAAATTATGTTCTCTAGATACACCAAGCTGGCGGAGAGGTATCCAAAAGACCTGCAGGTGTATTTTAACAGAAGGTGCTTCTAAAAAGAAAAGTATTGATTTGAAAATGAAAAGCCCAATACTCTTTCTTACCATTTCAAAAGTATACACATATCTGTGCGGGGCTATCACATAAAATTTAGATAAATTTTGTGGATACATTACAAAATATTAAAAAAAAAGAAAAGAAAAAGGTCAAGGGGTGTGAATACTTTTGCAAGGCACCGTATTACTCTTAGATGGTTTTTAATTAGACCCTGAATACCGCTGGCAGCATGTTGCCGCTCAGCTGAAGGTCCTGGAGTGCTTTACACCCGCAGATGACAAAACGGTTCACTTGTTACCAGTAAGAAAGCGAATGACAGCATTGGGAACTTCCAAGGATGCATCGCCCACCAACACGACGTCATAGGAGTCCATATAGGACTGTTTCCTCTCCTTAAGCTGAGAAAAGAAGAAGAAACGGGCACTAAATACGGTTCGAAAGATCAAGATCAAAATGAAAAAGCAGGCTTTTTTTGCTTACTTTGTCATTTAGGAACCCGATCTTGAGGATGTTCTTCATGTCCTGAACTCCATCAGCCATGTCTAGGTCCCCAAGAGAGTCCCCCATCAGCAGGACATTGGGTCTAGAACGGAGCTCCTCGAAATGGCCCGTATTGAGCAGCGCACCTTCCCTTTTATTGTAGATGTGAATCAACTCTCCTTTGAAAGCCCTCAAGATCCCCTGTTAAAAAAAAAAAAAAAAAATAGCAAGTCTGAATGTCGTATAAATCCCTACTGTTAAAAATAAAAGTAGCTGTTTTAGGTGTGGCAGAGCTCACAGATTCATCAAAGTCCATGTAGTTGGAGATGACTTTGACGTTGGGGTGGAAGACGTTCGCTTGCCGTATCACCTCTTCCAGGATGTCTCCGATGCCAGCGGAGAAGATGAGCAGAGGGATGGCGTGCTCGTGAAGGCAGTCGAAGAAACACTCGTAGCCCTCCCTGTTGTGGCGTCGCCGCATTTTATTAAAACCGTTTCCTCTTACGAAGCGGCCATCACGTTTAGTCTTGAGGTGTCCCTACCTCAGCCTTGCTTCGGACTGACGCACCGCCTCGGCCAGCTCGTCTTTCTTGATGCGCTGCTGCACAAGAAGCTCGTGAGCTTTAGTCCACCTGTGAGAAGGACACGTGTCTTTAAACACAGGCGCCGAAAGAGCCCAGAACCGGGTACCCACTGGAGATAAACCCTTACCACTCCACCATCAACGGCAGCTTCTCTTCAACTGGCCGTGAAATGTCGATCTCTATCGGATAATAAGTGTGGAGAAGATCGTCCAGCTGTGGATGACAGGATTAAAAGTTTGAAATCAAAACCAAAAAGAAACAGGAGCTAAATCGAAAGTTTTTTTTCTCTCCAACAAACAAATATTTAAACCAAACACAAATTCCCTTCTATTTCGTGCCAGGTTTAGATCAATCTGTCCTACCGTTTGGCGAGCTTCGTTGGAGATGGCGTTGCTGCCTTCAAGAATATCTGCAAAAACAAACAATTAAAAAAAAACAAAGTGGATATTTTCTTCATTAAAGTTGCATTTTGAAAATCATTTTTAGATAGAAACTGTTTATTTGTCCTAAACACGAGACCAGTTGGCTCTTGCCTCACCCGATGCATCCACAGGACAGCTTTAATTGAGATGTTTAAAGGCTATAAACAATAAAATAGACATATCCTTTATTGTCTATCTGTGGGGAAATTCAGGTGTACCAGCAGCAAATTGACATAAAGGTAAAAACTGAAAAACAGACCTGAGAAAAGGAGACTGAACAAAAATGCAAATTTACAACAACATTTCTGTACATACGGCGATGGCAGAAACTTTTCGATTCTGGGTTGTTGTTAAGAAGGGCTGCAGAGAAGAAGCCCCTTCTCTCCTAGAAAAACATCAAATGTAGCTTGAGATTCCAGGGCTGGTAAAGACTGTGGCAAAGTTATTTTCTCTAGACATCTGGAAAAGGGATCGTCTAAAGAAGAAAAGGTAAACGCCACAATGTGTCCGGCGTCTGGCCTGCATTCTGAGGCAATAGTGCGTGGGGTTGTCTCTCATCCAATGGAGCTTTGCCAAAAGATCCAGAAGGGACTGACCAGGTTTTTAGCAGCACAGGGGCAAGGAACAGTACTCTCATTGTTCCTTTTCACTTTGTACGGCCCAAATTTCTAGCACAAGTCAGATTTCTTGAGGAAGCTTAGGTCCTATCTATCACCAACGGATGAGTTGCAGCATCAGAGCCTTAGAAAGTTGAAGTAGCTGATATAAAAGGCCGCCTTTGTTCCAGGGACTGGAGCCTCAAGCGATGATTATATAAAGAAGGATGCTTCATAAAATGAGAAGACAATAAAAAAAATCCTGATCATCTTCTTCTCAAGGCACAACAAGGCAGTGTCTTCAGCCAGGTCCTTCTTTAGACAGGGCATAAAATAGACGTCTACTGGATGCCCTTCCTGTTCAAAGCCATGACTATCTGTAATGACTTTTTAAAGACACTTGGATAAGGAGTAGGGCTGGACAATATAGAAAAAAAAATATTGATAAAATAGAAGTCATATTGATAATTATCAACAAATTCAAAAACATATATTTTAGATGCAGCCCTGGCTATTTTATGCTGCTGCTCAGCAACTTTTTTTTTTAGATATAGAACGCAAAGACTGAATTCAAACTTAACCATTTATTCAACCAACTTTTTTACCAAAACTACAAGTTTTTTAAAAAAAAGATAAAAGAAGGCGTGCTCTCTGAACCCTTTGAAGGGGGCGGAGCTTGGTGACGGATCGTTCCTGGGTCTGTGTTTGTGATTGGTTGGGAGGATGTAATGACTGTAATAATAACCTACATGGCTAGAATGCATAAGGAAAACTTTTATTCTATTAAACTTTTTATTGACCCTTATTTCTATCATCAATATAAGTCTATCAATCGATATATATCGTTATTGAATTATCGTTCAGCCCTAATAAGGAGATCTTCTTAAACATCTACTTTCCGCCTGGGGACTAACATATTTTATTATTTATATTTTATTTAAATTTAATCAGAATCTCCAACCAAACTGAAACAGTAAGTTTATTGAAAAATCACATTTCTGTTCATACATTTCATGACTGTAATACCTGCATATTAAAGCATCCTCTGAACGCTCAGCTTGTTTATTATAAAACATTGCAAAGTTGCTGTCTTTTAGCAGCACTAGCTGTGTGTACTTACTGTGACATGTGGGACATCGCTTCCCGTTGTATGAGAATCTCGTCAGGGTCATGTCAAAATCTGAGATCACCTGAAAACAGCAAGAATATGAAGTTTGATTACAGCCGGTGCTCTTTGCAGGGTTTACCTGCACCTATATGAGGGGTTTCAGCGCAAACACCTGTAGGGTGTTGGGGCCATCCTTTGACATGGACTGCAGGATCTCTTCCACCCTCTGACGATCCTTCATCCACACGGATTCACTGGACAGCTCTGGAATCTGTTGAAAGTGGGGGAAGTGTGTCATAAAAGGCAGCATAGATTAGTACAGGCCAGGCTTTGTGAGCGAAGTAGAAACAAACTAAACTGACACGCCATTTAGAAAGGTATTAACTCGTTTCAGTCCTGTCATTTCCCCCAATATCAACACGTTACCTCTAGTTTTAATCCATGTTTTATTTTTTTATTTGACTTACAAAGTTGTTAGCTAGAGTACAGTGGTAGCTCTGCGCAAACCTAAACGCGAGTTAGCAAACGATTAAACCCGTCGCAAGCGTGAAGTAAAGATTTACGTGTCGCTAATTCTTCTGAACGTTTACAGAGTGGTATTACCATAGTTTTCATTGTAAATTGTGCGTTGCGGCCTTTTCGGCAAATTCGGCAGAGCAAGAGAACTGTGTATCAGCTAAAAGGGCACTGATGCGTTCACTGCAGCCGCCCGTGTCTGAATGTTTTTGTAGGGTGTGTTTACTAATACATGAATTAGCGTAACGCACTTTTTAACTAAAAATTAGGTATTAGAAATAATATTTTTTGAAAAATGTCGTTTAGATTAAAATTTATCATATACGCTCTTTGGACCGTTTCCCATGGTTGCTTTAATTACGTGCCGAAGAGTGAAGCGTGAAGGCAACACCATTCTTTCGTAACGGCCCGTGTGCAATCGTCCCCTAAAGCAAAACCACCTGATTCAGGTTCCTACCGGTGCTTCATGTGCTATATAATAATAATAATAATAATAATAATAATAATAATAATAATAATAATAATAATAATAATAATAATAATAATAATAATAATAATAATAATAAACTTTATTTTCAGTGATTAAACTAAAAGATGAAACTCATAGATTCATAAATTATTAGGTCGACATTTGCCAATCTTGAGGAAAAATTAATTAATAAACAACGACAACAACAATAATAATGAATAATAATAATAATGAATAATAATAATAATAATAATAATAATAATAATAATAATAATAATAATAATAATAATAATAATTGATGCAAATGATGGATGGTTAATAATTTGAATGTTAAAACATCTGGAAGAGATTTGGAATTCGCAGAAATGTCACCTTACCGAAAAGTATCTCCGTGTACTGTACAGTACATGCACTCGATTGGGGCTCATTTTTTAGGTAAAATGTTTGACAACAACAAACAGGATTAGCTGCATCAGTGTGGCGTCACTTCCTGATTGCCTCAATGCCACACCACATTGCTGCAGTAACTCAGGGCCTTGTTGTGTCTGGTCTGGTGTCTCTCATCTTCAATCATTCATTTTTTATGTCAGTGGTCTCACATTCCAGTCCTCAGTCGGTGTCCTAAAACTTTTAGATGTTACCATAAACTGCCCTACACACCTGAATCTAATGGCTGAACTGCCTCGCATGCAGTCAAGCTCTAAAACTCTCTGCTGATATTTAAATCAGGTGTGTCGACGCAGGCACGCATCTAGAAGCTGCAAGACAGCAGCCTTGGAGAGTGGAGTTTGAGACCCTTGCTCAGTGGGATTTAGGCCAGTTTGCTGGCAGGTCCATCACAGTTACACGAGGAATTGGTACTGCAATGTGAGCAGGTTCCGGGTTTAAGCTGGGAAATGAAATCAGCACAAAGCTCGTCAGCAGTGGGAAAAGCAAGACTCCCCAAGTCACCGTTGACAACTTAGATTATGGTTATCACTTTCTCTAAAACAATGGAATCTGATTTTCAAATAAAATTTTAACATTTGTCAGGTAAGAAGCTTCTGACGTCTAGAATAATTGACTGGCTGCATGTGAAGCTCACTTAAACCCTTGAGCTTCTTCAATCCTCTCAAGACTGGGGCTATCCCTGTCTTCTGTACACCTTTTGCTACACTTTTTCCTTCCACTCAGCTTTTCTTTAACTTGTGTATATAATGTAAAGCAGTGTGAACAGTACGCCTTTACAGCATGGGTGTCAAACTCGTTTCTATATTGGGCCACTTTGGCATCATGAAGTCATTAAAAGGGCCGGTTGCACCTGTATAGATGATACTTTTGATTTCCTAATTTCATTCCAGTTCACATAAAAAAAAAAAAAGTCAAGAATTTCACAGTAACATCAAAGTAGCACCTTAGGGTCAGTTTATAGAGTTTATCTGCAAGAAGGCTGATATTGGGGTGAGTTAAAATTTAAACTCATTATTTTGCATCACTTTTTCTCTTTTGGAAAATTGCTGGGTTGTTTTCAAGTGTTGTGGGAAAACTGACATCTAGTGGCAGGATGCTGTTACTACACAGTTAAAAAAAAATCAACATTCTCTACAGGAGGCACAATTTTAGCCACTTTATACACCTTAAAAGGATATATGTCTCTACTTTATGACATAATATGCCTTTTTTTTGGCTCTGGAGGGCTGGATAAATTGCCTTGACGGGCTGGATGCCGCCCACAGGCCTTGAGTTTGACACATGTGCTTTATAGCAATAGCTTTACTGACTGATCTCTGAAGTCAACAGCACAACATTCCTGCATAAAATGTTTTTTTTTTGTTAGTCTTGTAATATTCTACTTACAGAGAAGTGTGATTCTCGGTTTATCTGAGCTGTAGACATAAGAGAAATTTACAGAAATATATTTTTTTGAAATGTATCACCCTGTATGAGACCATTTCTCTACTTGAACCGAATTACCGAAATAAATTCCTTTTGAATATGATTTATTCTGACGCACCTGTCATTTGACTGGGACAGCTTAATAGAGGTGAACCGTCCAGGCAATGCCATTTGCTGATTGGTCCAAGGGCAGATAAAAAAAAAATGATATTAGTGCTGCAACCTAAACTGTGTTAAGCAAATTAATGCTTATGTAACATATCTGTAGATATTCAATGGAGTCAGAGTCAAAGTAACAATACGCATTTCTCTTACAAAAACAGCTTTAATTGCAAGTGATGCCATTAGTACTTCTTACATCGAAATATAAGGACACAATGTCAGACTATCACATGCAAAGCAAATATATAGCTTATTTCAGTTAAGATCTGCAGTGCTATTTATATTGGTCACAAAGTGGAAATGAATATCATTTCTGCGCTCTCTAACCTCGATGCTGCACAGCTCCTGAATGTCAGTCACATCAAATTCATAGCAATCCCTTTTTTTTTTTCTCTTTTTTTTTTTGTCTTTAGGTGTGATTACTTTTCCTCGCATCCCCAAGTCTCTTTGGTGGGCAACAGGAGACCATACACAAATATACATCATCTCCAATGTACACCTAAGTTGAAATTAAGTATAAGTAATCATGAGATACTTTATGTTTGGAACAATTCTGTCCATAGCATCGTCTTTGTTTGAAGTTCAAAACTTACTTGCTGGAATTTGGTAAGGACAAAAAAAAAAAAAAAAAGCTGTTTCCAAGATACAATCACCTTGTCCGATATGACACAACTAGAAAAAAATGCAAAAAAAACAAACAAATATATCAAGGTGCGGAGACAGCTTTATGCCTCTTTAAGACTTTACAAGCAATACAATGTAAATAAAAAAAAAAAAGTGCAGTTCCTGGAGAAACCTTAACCATTCTTTGCAAACCCACAACCGAGCCGTGTGCAGACACAATTCAGACAGTCTTGCATTCATACGCATAAACATCTCTTCTTGATTTAACAGGATCACGTTGTTCGATTTCAAAAGTGCAAGAGAAAGGAATGATTGAGCCACTGCCGTCGATTTTGGTGCTAAATGCAGAGAAAAGAAACCGAAGATTAAACGTAACGCATAAAAAGAAAGGTTGCCTGCACATATTGCCCCTTTTAAAAAAAGCTGTTAAAGCGTTACGTGTACGTACATGACCAAACACTACGGCTGCCAAGAACAAAAGGGAGACTAGTCTAAGAGGATTTTACAACAAAATGCCTTTCTGGACTATCCAGAAAGGCCGGAATAGCCTAAACGTTATATTCACAGTCGATGTTGAGGGTGTCGAGTAAAAAGCGGAATCTCTTTTAAGAAAGCTGGACTGCTTATGAGGGGATTGTCACAGTGTTAGGAAGGAATGACGGGACTTTATTAAGAAAGTAGGAATGCATCACTAATGGTATTACTGATGTCACATATTCTTGTCAGTTCAGGCGTATACAATAAAGGAATGTCAAATATCAATTTGGACATATACAGGTTTATATTATACAAATAGATAAACACTATCTTTATCAACATTAATTACTAAAGCATACTTAGTTTCTCTTTTTTTTTTTTTTTTAGCTGCTGAAAGACACTCATAAACGTGTACATCCGCATCATACTGCCTGAATGAACTCTTCCCAGTGAGAATGAACCCGCACACAGGGTTTTTCATGGCTTTAAGTCAGCGATTAACACAAACGGAACGCGAGAGCCGATGCCCCGCAGCTCGGAGGAGCGAAAACATTCACGGCGGCGCGTTACGCACGGAGGGGGAAACCGTCCCCGCACGGCGCCCCCACCCTCGCCCGCTCAGCACTCTATCTGCGACTGGAGCTGTCGACGCAGGGTGAGCGTGCGCCTGTGGAGCTGCTGCATCTGCTGCATGCGGTCCCGCTGGCGAGCCAGGTTCTGGGGCATGGGGTAGCGCTGGCAGCCGTACAGGAAGCGGTACGGGATGCGCACGTGGCAGGCCGTCGCCCGGCAGCGGGGCTGCGGCATGGGCGGCAGCAGCATCCAGCGCTTCCTCTCGGCGCAGTAGCGGTACGCCTCCTTGCGGTACTGCTTGTCCACGTCGTCGCTGTTCTTCCAGCCCCCGATGATGAAGACGTCCTCGTCGAAGTGGCAGATGGCGGCGCCCTCTATGCTGGTCACCTCCGGCGGCAGGCTCTCCAGGATCTCGTCGGAGATGCGCGCGCTGATCTTCTGCCGGGCGACCTCGTCCCGCACCGCGTAGCTCTTGGGGCAGCAGGAGGCCGTGTGGTAGAAGTTGGTCGACGCGACGGCCATCTGGAAGATGCAGTAGTTGTCGATGAGCGGCAGCGAGTCCACGTCCTGCCATTGGCGGCTTTCCGTGTCGTAGCGGGTGGTCACCGTCTTCAGCCCGTCGTCGTTGTCCGTGTCCACGGGGGTGCGCGCCGTCACGTACACGTAGCGGTCCTCCACGCTCACCGCCTTCACGTCGCGCAGGATCTTGGGCGCGGACTCCAGGTTGTGCCACTTGTCCTGCTCGGGCTCGTACACGCTGACGTCCTTGAAGCCCGGGCTGAAGTTGCCGTGCCCGCCGATGCTGTACAGGATGTCCTTGATGCACGTCAGGCCGAACGAGTGCTTGCGCGTGGTCAGGTTGCTGACCTGCTCCCAGGTGTTGCGGTTGGGGTTGTAACGCTCCACCGTCTTGGCGAAGCCCGGCTCCATGGACCCGGCTACGTAGACGTGGGACTCCGTGGTGGCGATGGCGTGGCCGTCCAAGTGGTTGTGGATGTGAGGGAGGTTCACCCAGCGGTCCTCGTAGATGAAGTAGCCCACGCACTCGCTCAGGTAGTCCCCGCCCTCGGACACCCCTCCCACCACCATGATGACGTCCATGTTCTGGCCGAAGCGAGGCTGGAAGGAGGCCATGTGCGAAGACCAGAACTCCATGTCCGCCGACTTGAGGTTCTCGAAGCGAATGGCGTGGCCCTCCACGGCCTCCGACACCAGCCGCAGGCAGGCTTCGTTTGAGGCCACGAGTCGCTCGTTCTTCACCACCCTGGCCAGGTAGGTGGGCTTTATCTGCGGGAGCCTCAGGAGGCGGAACAGCTCCTCAAAGTAGCGACTCCGCTCGTCCGGGTTCTTCTGCACCCACTTCACCACGGCCTCGAACAGCACCTCCTCCGAGTCCACGGTGATCTCCGCGTCCGACAGCCAGTCGCGCACGAGGTGAAAGGGCAGCGTGTAGAACTCCTCGTCCTGGATGACCTTGTGGAAATTGCGGCGAATCATGTCGGCGGCCCGCAGCGCCAGCTGGTCCAGGGTGTACATGTGAGCCAGGCTGTGCACGGCCACGCAGTTGGTCAGGCTCAGCTTCTTCTTGAGGAACTCGCCGCAGAAATCTTTGAGCTGCAGCAGCAAGAACCTGCAGGTGGAACGACAAAGAAGAAACGACGCAATGAGTGACACCAGAGAGAACGAGGAGTCTGCTCGCAAACAGCGCCGTCGCTGAAAAGAAAGCGGGCCGTTAGAGAAAAGTTCACGCTCGGTTTCTTTCGTTGCTCAGCAGAAGCCTTTGAACCTGTTTAACCTTTTAATAACTTCTCACATTACGCATTTCTCTGGGATTATACGCGAGAGACGAATAACACAAAGTAGTCTTGAAAGACTTGTATTTCAAGTACTGCAAGTCTAAAGCACGGTTTGGTGAAAAAAAAAAGAAAAAAAGTTACCTTACATTTGTTCACAGACCACCGTTCGATTTGTCATTTTTAAAAACGGACAAAGTGGGTCACTACTGCAAACCTACGGATGTGAAACATCTACCGAAGCTGACAGGCTAGGCTAGGAGGCGTTCAATCAGAAAAGCAGCCAAAAGGCCTGCGGTAACTCTGGAGCTGCTGCAGAGATCCAAAGCTATGTCTGAATAATCTGCTAAACTGATCTATGTGGAATGGTGGCAAGAAGAAAGTCATTGTTGGGGGGGAAATATAAGCCATAAGAAGACCCATTTACAGTCCATGAACACACCTATGTAACAGGGCCGCAGGGTTTAAGGCAGGGTACACCCTGGACATGTTGGCAGTCCATCCCAGGGCAATACAAAAGAAAAAAAAAAAAAAACTGTGTGCATGGGCGTCACTTTGGGTCTACCAAAGTTAAGCCGTCTGCCTATTTATTTAATGAATCACTCACTTTAGTAAAAAAGATTCAGGCTAATTTGACATTCCTGTATTAGAGATAAATGTAATGCTCTTATTTTAAATTTATTTAGCTGCTTTCTCTGTATTTACTGTTCCACGTCAGTTCAACAATAAATAAAAGATTAATTTCTAAAAGTACTGAATATCTGAAATTTTTAGGATGTATTTTATAACATACCTAAATTGCACACTTTTCCTGGTGGATGCATTTTTCATGGGCCACCGTAATTTTGGTGTACCATAATTCACAAAATCATTTAACAAATACATCCGTCAGCAATTACACAACAAGGGCCGACCTGCCAGACATTTTCAGGAATTATGCTGCCATGAACATATGAGATTGTAAATTATGAAATAAGTTCAAAGGAGCTATAAGTAAGATAGTTACTGTAAAATCAACCAAAATTATTCTCCTTTTTCACCTGGGATAGAAGTAACACTCCCTATAAACAATCAATTCTCTCCATGAACAATGTCCCAGTCACGTTTTTCTCCTTTCAAACCTAGAGGTACTGTACGGAACTAGCCCGTGTTTACTTCCTGGTTCCTGAGCCAATCATATGAGAGTTCCCAGGGTTCTCAACACAGAGCACAGCATTTGGTATTTCTTCTTGCCAAAAAGAGCAGCAGCCTGCAAACATGGAAGCCAGTGAGAGAATTTGACCAAAAATAGAACAGAATACATCATATACCTGTCCTGTGGAAGTAAATATTCACAACAGCAACACACTGTTTAAAAACGGCATATTAGATTGTCGTGATTGGTAAGCTGTTGTACCGATTTGAGCCACAAGGTGTCAGTGTCACATGTAGCTCCTTTAAACTTACCCAAGACAGCAGAAAAGTTAATGTAGTAGCAAGTGTGTATTTGGCCAGTAAATTTCTAATGTGTTAGAGAACTTGCAAGATTGTAGCGGTGGTGGTGGGGGGTTAAATTTCCAGATGGTTAAACATGCTATTATTTAGATAGAAAATAGCTTGTGTTTTCATCCAATGCTCATGCAAATTTTGAGCAAACTTTTACAATATCGCAAAAAAAGAAAACGCACATCAGACATGTTTCCATCTGCGGGTTTATAGCCAATTAACCAGACAGCGCACAGCGTACTGTCGGTCATACGTTGATGTTACCTGTAATAAACAGGAAGTAGAGGTTGCTAACTAGCGCGGACCACAGATCAGTAATGGAGCAGGGCTTTAATGAATGTGCTGATTTTTTCTCTTTTCTTTTCACGGATGGGAAATGCTCTTGTCTCTTCGCCGGTCCACACGTACCCCTTGTTGCTTCCAGCCCTGTTTTCGAGCGTTATTGGAATATTCGGGAAGACGGCTGAAGCAGAAACAGCTGATCAGTCATGTGTGTTTCCATCAGCTCTTTAGCGCATTTATATATATATTTTTTGGAAAAGTTAAAAACCACCTCAGGCAAGCAAAAGCAAGTGAGTTAATTTGAATTTTGTCGTTTCCATCAACCTTTCCTAAAGTGACATTTCAAAATGTGCATTAAAAAAAGGTTGATGGAAATGCAGCTAACGAAAAGAAAGAATAAAAATCAAGAAGTCATTCATGAAAATATGTAAATCGCAATGATGCTACTTTGGTGTGGGCCGAGAGTTATATTGACTACATCCAAATTTTTTAGGACCTTCCCACAAATTGCACCCTTGACTATGTGCACACGTGATCACCCCAGTTAAAGAGTGATCAGTTAATTAAACTAACATAACATAAGCAAACGCCATGTGCTTTGGCATGGCCATGCCAATGTCCAGACCTAAATCCAACTGAGAGTCTGTGGCAGGAGCTGAAAACTAATTTTCACAGATGTTCTCGATCCAATCTGACTGAGCTCCAGCTGTTTGGACAAAGAAGAATGGGACAAAGATCTGAAATTCTCCAGCCGTGTGAAGCTGGTAGAAACATAAACCTAAAGGCAGTGCAGCAAAGGGTGGTTCCACAGGGCATTGACCCAGGTGGGCTAAAAGCACAGCAGGTTTAAAACCCATGTGGCATTTTCCTTCCACTTTTCCTTGGGTTTGTCACATGATATTAAAAAAAAAAACATTAAAGTCTGCGATGACGTGACTAAATGTGTGGGGGGAAAAGTTCAAGAGTTAGTAGATCCGTGTACAAGTGATGTTAAGAGATTATACCTGTCTGCCAGCTCCAGCACTTCATGCACATTGCAGGTGCTTACGCGTATCTCCCCGGTGTACATGTACTGGATGACACTCTCCACGGTCTCCGGGTCCGGCCCCAGCTCCGAGCTCCACTCCTTCATCTCCACCCGTCCGGATAGCGACTCGGAGAACTGCCCCCCCAGCAGCGGGGTGAAATAGTCGGTGGCAGCAGCCAGCACGGACCTGTGGGCCGAGAACTCGCAGCTCTGGACGCTCCCGGTCGCCGCCCCGCTGCTGAAGGCCAGCGTCACGTCGCAGAACAAGCCCTGCTTTCTCTGTTCGTTCTGCCGCCGAGAGAGCTCCGAGCAGTGGGAGGAGGAGGTGAAGTCCTCGGCCTCTTCCGCGTCACCGTCTCCGGCTAGCGCGCTGGGAGTGCTGCTGCTGCTAGCGCCGCCGCTGCCGCTGCCGCCGCTCCTGGCGGAGTCCTCCGGGTTGGGGGCCGCCGCTGCCATTCTGCTACCAGCTCTGGAGGTGAGCAGAGGTGGGAGATGCAGTAAACTAGCGAGGGAAACTAGGCGACATACGCAGCCGCACATACATGGAATCCAGGCGGGGTCAGACAGCGAAGCTTAGCAGTTGCGTCACTTCCGGGATTTGAAAGCGGCTCCTCGAGTCGAACGAAAACAAATTATTTTCCCAGACTCGTTTTTTATTTTTATTTTTTTGTAATTAATTTATCATATTTACTGTAACAAAAAGGCAAATAAGAAAATGTGTTTTGTTTTTTATGCGTCGTTTCTCTAACAATTGTATTTTTTTTAACTTACATATATGGCAAGTCATTGTAAATTAAAATCAAATACGCAATCTTTTTTTATTGTTGCATTTCTCGACACAAAAACAAAAATTTTCACGAATCAGATATGGAATTAAAGATCAAGCATCGTACCTAGTAATTACTCCATAAGATTTACACAGCAGAACTTATGTTTTGGAAAAAATATAGCAAAACAACAAACAAAACAAATCCTTAACACTTTGACCAGCCAACATACGCTACCATTTAGTGATAGTCACAAAAATATTTGATTTATAGGCCCCCTTCCTAGCTTATAGAAAAATATTGTTTTAAGTCAACAGAGTGACAGCAATATTTATTTATTTATTTGTTTGTTTTCTATAGAAACCATGTGAAGTTCGGTTTCTCTTGTATTAAAACTTCACGGGTCTCTCTTTCAAATCATTTTTTTTTAACAGTTGCAAAGGCAAACTATACTCAGCCTAAGAAATTATGGCACTCACTCAACTCTCCTCCTTGGGAATCATGAAAGCTCATGAGGTTTATGATAGGAATACAGTGTGGATTAATTTTGTTAACATGGTAAAGCTCAGTCCCTGTTTGTTACATGGGATGGCCGTTTTCATAATCTATTGTGTTATTTACTTTCCAGCTTTAAAGTCTCTTAGTTTGATTTTTGCTCACTATTTATGTTTATAGCCAAATCTGGTGTCTGTTAAATCCAGTTCCTGTTTATTTAGCTTATGTTCTTATTATTTTAGTAATTATGTTAGGTCCTTATTTGTGCTTGCCTTTCTTTAGTTCAGTTTCTGTTCTGTTTTTATGCTATTAGTGTACTGTTATATTTAGTTAACTTATGGTCTTATTATTTCTGTAGTTCTGTTATATCTACCCTTTCTTAGTTCAGTTAGTCCCCCCCACCCATGTCTGGCCACTCTCCTGTTCCCTGATAGATTCTGATATTTCCCCTGCTAGTTCACTGTCCCCCTTCTCCTGTAGCCCAGTTGTCACTCAGTTCACCTGTGTCTCATTTCTCCACCTATTGTTTGTTCCATATAAAATCAGCCAGCTCTATCGTACATATTGTCAGGTTCTCCGTCTTCATCCGTTAGTCTACCCTGTTCTGGTTTCATCCATGCTATGTTCCTGGTTCCAGTCATCCATGTTATGTTGTAAGCCTTCGTTATTAATAAATCATTCTTCATTCATCATGCGCCTCCCGTGCTCCTGCCTGTGATCCGGTCCAACCACAACCTTGACTTGCCTTAAACTTTAAGTTACTCTGTCAAATTGATGGTACTCAAACATAAGTTTTATACTTCCGCTACAACCAAAATATGTATATTTGTAATTAAAAAAGAATTCTGTAATTGGCCTGTTCTAATATTAAGGTAATTTCAACTCAAGCTTTTTCATATATACTTAAAAAAGTGTTTGTGATATATATTTAAACTCCAATTTGATAAAACAGTGGGGATATTATCATGATTTCTATCTCTATAACAAATTGCCTACATCAAGGAATCTGCAGCATATTTTTCTCCTTATGTTCAATATTTGTTACATGCTAAATTAAAAGCTTATGGTAAAATTTTCTTTTACCATGAAACATATGTCACTTTAAGACATTTAATTATCAATGCAACACAAAGTAGGGCATGTGCAGCGTATGAAATAAGAAGCTGCTAGAACATAACCTCTTTAGGAAGATTCAAACTATGCCTGGGCGCATTCACCTCATGAATTAGTTGGTAACTGTTACTGATTAGCGGTAAGGTTCATTGTTTTCATTTAAAGAAACTATTATATATGATTTGCAAAATAAAAAATACAATATAGTTTTTATCTTAGGTTGCCTAGGCTTGCTGAAAAAAAATGCATTAAGAACAAATGAAAAAGAAAGTTAAAAAAAAAACATGCTTGCACAAGAAATTATAAAAAAAAATTTAAAACAGGAGGTTTCTCTAAAGTCAGGGTTTAATGCAGATGTTGCACTGGAACAATGACCGGCATAAGATTCTCTTCAAAACTTGATACATTTTCCATTTTAATGGATGAAAAAGCTATAGATTTTGGGGGTGTCCTTCGTTTCACATACTTGTCAAATTCAGATATATTTGTTTGATAAGCAATGACATGGTGGCCTCTGCAGTTTTTGGCTTTAGCACACACAAGGTTTGCTTTAGATGTATGAAAGCCCTCCAGCTCCAGTTGACATAGGGTTCTTTTTTTCTAACCAGGATGGTAAGTGGACTAATGATATGACACACGACTCTGCCTTTTGAAAACAAAACCTCAAATAAAGTTATTTACTTTTAACTGCAACCTTATTTGAGACTCAGGCAGGATATTGTTGAAATTACAGAGTAGAATCCCATCATGTTCATTTTATTTCTTATATGTCACTAGAGCAGTTGTGAACATACAACATGGAAGTATAGAGAGGCACAGTAGTTACACTGGAAAGGTTAAAAACAGATAAAATAATTTCAAATTTAAGCAAATCTGATACATTTTGTAATATTCACAAAAAGGACACCACAGATGATAGATGGAACATTCTGTCCCGCACTCAGAGTCTAACAAGTGATTAGATAATGCAAGGTACTGTATGTGACAGAAGTTACACTTACAGATGAAGGATCAGATTTGAAATGATGAATCAAACAGTGTTTAGCAGAAACACAAGACAAGAAGTCTCTTACCTACTTAACATATTACATCTCAGTTTGGCACAGGAAAGCAAACATTTTAATTATTCCACTGCTTCAGCAACATTACAAACAAATACATTTATACAGAAACGCAGAGCTTGGGATTTGATCTGCGCTTTTGCACTAAACTTTCAATTTGTAGTTTTTCAAATGGCACGACGACGAGGGTAAGAGTTAGACAGTTGTATGGAATACAGACTTAGTAAATATGTTGATGTTATAGTTGCAGCTAAATTTCAGCACCTCACTGGTTGGTACTAATTGTTGTGGTTGTGTCCAGCATGTGTAGCTGAACCCATTGCCTCTCTGCAGCACATTGACAGACCTCGAAGCATCACAGTTAAACAGGTTTTAGTAATACTCACAAAACTGCTGCAGTGACTGGCTGTTAAAACTAAAAATATACTCTGAAAAGTCTCCAGTGTCTGACATTTACAGCTAGAATATATGTAACATCTTCCCTTAATATATTGCCTCTAGTTTCTGAAGCGGCAGATCACAGTGCGGCACTGATGGATGGCATGGAGCAGTTTCGTCTCTTTGATTATATAGACATGTGCTCTGGCAACACATAGGAGATATCATCCCAGGGGTGGCGATAGAGACCCTGCTTCAGCCTCTTCTGGTCCAGGTAGTGTCCTGTAGGAAAGATGAAAAGAACGGAGTCGTTAAACTCTAAGGCTCCTATTACACTCAACTAAAAGACTCCCCAGTCTCCAGGATTTTCCGAGAACTCGTGAAAGTTTCCAATTTTTTTGAAAAATCAATCTGCAATTTTTTTCTTTATTATTATTTATTAATTATTTTATTATTTTATTATAATTATAATTATTTTCAGGCACATTTTGGTTTAGAACTGCAGAATGAAATATTCAGGCCTAACTGTATTGAGGGGTATCTTTAAATGAGAATTGTTGGTTTCAGCTACGTATTGGGTTGTTCTAGGCAGTATGAGGTTGCAATCTCTGTATGAGATATATATATATATATATATATATATATATATAATCACTTTTTGAGAAGTACTGATCCAGACCCAGATGTGCTGCCTCCACAAAAATGAACCACCAGCATTGCTCCATGGCTTTGCATGTTTAAAGCAGTAAGTTGTTGATGCACCCCAGCAGACATGTCCAAGACGATTGGAAAACTGAGACCATCCATACTTTGGAGAAATATTGTGATCAAGTCATAGTCTGATGTGATGGGGTCTTAGGGAAGAAACGTTAGCTGTTGTGCAGATTTGACCAAAGCAACACAAATAACTCACCAATGAATCCCATGCTGCGTCCCAAGACAAAGATACCATTAAGGGCACCGATTTCAACAAACTCATCTGCCTCATCTCTGTTGGATACAAAGGGGAAAGGGTTATTTTATATTATATATGGACAATTATGTGTACGGTCATTTTGATTGGCTTTACTCTTTAGTATGTAACTTATTTTCTGACCGTGTAAATCCTCCACACGTTCTGAGCAAGTCCACAAACGCCACACCAATGAGGCCATCCACATTCAAGATCAGGTTGGGCTTCTGGTTAACACAGGGACAACAAGAGTGAATGCAATGCAACAGAGTGTTGATGACGCATTAAAGCAAACGTAGGGCTGGACGATAATTCAACAACAATATATTTTGATCGATCAACGTATATCGATGATAGAAAAAAAAGGATCAATAAAAAGTTCAATAGAATAGCAGTTTTCCTTCCTTATGCATTTTAGCCATGTAGGTTAATATTACAGTCATTACATCCTCCCAACCAATCACAAACGCAGACTCCGGAACAAAGCTCCGCCCCTTTCAAAGGTTTCAGAGAGCATGCGTTCTTTTTCTTTTTTTAAAAACTTGTAGTTTTGGTAAAAAGTTTGGTTGAATAAAGGGTTGCGTTTGAATTCAGTGTTTGTGTGTTCTCTATCTAAAAATAAGTCGCTAAGCAAAGGCATAAAATTGCCAGGGCTGCACTTAAAATATATGTTTTAAAATTGTCGATATTTATTGATATCGATCAATATGATTTCTATTTTATCGATATGCTTATTTTCTATATCGTCCAGCCCTAAGCAAAACATTTCAAATTCTTACTTTTGAGGTGGTGATCTTCTCCACTTCTAAAGCATAGTCTAGAAGTTGTGAGGAAGGAAAGTTCTGCCTCGCAAAGTCCTTTAAGATCTGGACTCTCATGTCGGGATTGTTTATCTGAAGAAGCAGAGGAAATGCTGTTCTGTTTAAACACCCAACATTTAAAGTAGGCTTTATTTTTTTTAAAATGGGAACTCTACCTGTGTACTCCCTTGAGCCATAAATACTACTCACCGACTTAACCCTGTGTCCAATGCCCATGATCAGCTTTCCGTCCTTCTTCATCTTGTTGACAAACTCCATGGGCAGCATGCCGCTATCAAACGCATGGCTGAACTGCTTTGCAGCAGCATCAAGAGCTCCTCCAAATCTGTCCCCCTGAAGAAACAACAAAGGATGGGAGAGGTTTCCTCTTTGCCTTGCGGTGGTCCTACCTAGGCGTGTTAATATTGAAAATAATAATAATCAAAATGTCACACAATGGTGAGGAGGCCAGAGGTGAGGCTGGAGATTAAATCTTTGCCAGCTCGGGCACAGACGATAGTGTTGTGTGCACCGGACACAGCGGGGCCGTGATCCGCGGTGACCATCAGGCACATCTCAATAAACTGACAGGCGTACTTCGGGAGCCTGCGCATAAAGAGGTGAAATTACAAAAATAAACCTGTATGTGGATCAGGAATCCCTGAGGTGCGCTTTTTACTGAGCACCGGCAGATAGGCCTGACCTCCGCTGGAACCAAAGCAGGCCCAGAGTTCCTCCCAGGCCAATTTCTGACTTGAAGACCTCAGTGATGGGCATGCCGGCATAGAGGAGCTCTTGGCCTCTCTCGTCACAAATGCTGGTCATAAAAGAAGCAGGTTTACGTATCAGACCCAGCTCCTGGACAGCAGACAGGGAGAAACACGTACTTTCATCATTCATCGGTTCATTTAACGTATTATCGAAAAGTATGGGAAACATGTTTCTTGCTGCCGTACTCACTCGCGCCCATGAGTAATCCATTGGTACGGTGGGCGGAGGCACCTCTTCAGCTGGCTGGATTACTCCTTTGGAAACAAGGTCATCATACACAGATCTGCACAAGGAATAACACAAAACAATAAAATACAGAATCACCAGTAAAAATATACCCTCATTGTGCATCGGTTTTTCCAAATTTATTTATGTTTCAGCCTCATTCACTAACAGAATAAAGCAATTTCCCCAAAACTCTTCACACAGCATCAGAAAGTCTGACAAACTGTTCCTGGATCAACTCTTTTGTTTCTTTGGCTCTGTGAAGAAGGGTAATTGCTGTAAGATCAATTGTTGTCGTGCTCTGAAGTCCTGAGCACCCTGGGGCAAATTCTTCTTGAAGGATCTCTCTATATTTGGTTATCATGATCTTACATTTTATACAGACTCGTTTTTCAGTTCTTGGTGCAGATGAACCTCCAGACACAATGATGCTGGCACCACTGTGCTTCACAGCAAGCATGGCATTAGCCAGGAGGAGTTCAGGCCAAAACGATTAATTTTGGTTTCATCAGACTGGAGAAGGTTGATTCTCCTGGTTGGACAACCTCTAACTCTTCAGCACAACTCAGCTGGGCTGCTATGGGCCATCTAGCCATGGTTCCATACATTTGGTTTGCTTTATCTTTCATTTGTAATACATTTGCCAACATTTCAAACCAAAACCTTTACGTTATGGGGTATTATGTGTTGACTTCTGATGGGGAATAAGGCTGGGATATTAAAATGTGGCAAAGGTGAAGCACGGTGAATATTTTTTTGTATGTGCTGCTGCACGTCCTGATTACACCACAGGAATGATAAACCGCTGGAATAAGCATAGCTGTGCACTCACTTGATGACCTCTCCCAGCTCATCAAAGCTCTTTGGGACGTAGGCACCAGCCTCTTTCAGAGCCTTGTTCTTGGCTACAGCTGTTTCAGAGGCCTGGTTGGCACAAGCTCCTGCATGGCCAAACTGTACCTGATAGTGAAAGAAACGTACCAGAGAATAAAGTTAAAAGACCTCTTTAATTTGTGAACTATCTCAACATCCAGTTGTAGAATTTGACTGAAACAAAGTGGACCCTGAAGCTACCCTCTTACCTCTGAGGAGAACATGGTGGCGCAGGTACCAATACACCAGCACACTACTGGCTTGGTAATTCTGCCCTGTTTAATAGCCTGGCAAATCTTGTATTCTTCTGTCCCACCAATCTGAAATAAAGTGTGTTGGAGGATAGATATAAAACTAGACATGGATCGGTTACCAGTATTAAGGCATATCAAGGTTTTAAAAAGTTTGGAATCCAAAACAGACAAAAAAAAAAAAATATTATATTGCTTTTATGTTTCAAAGAGCTTTTAATGAGCAGTTGTCTGTGACTGTACGTAGCATAGAGTAGCACAGTATTACCCCCCACCCCCACCTGTTTCTAACCACTGCTTGTCAGCTGGCTGCAAGTACACTTTTCTTCCTCATTTATAACAAAGCGATATGGACATTTTTCAATAGCACAAAGAAGGTATTGTCAGTTTAAAAAAATAATCATATATATATTACGGAAGACAATAGTCATTTTCATTACATTTATTTTAAGACTTTTGTTTGTTTCAATACCATTAAACCGTGGTGTTACAAAAGTGAAAAGCCTGATTTGGGCCCATACCTAGACAAGGTTTAGTCATAATAAGGCTTACTCCCAGCAAAGAGGGAAACCCTTCTCACCTCTCCAAGCACAACAATCATCTTCACTCCAGGAGTGTCTTGGTAGCGCAGAACATGGTCAGTAAACACAGAGCCTGGATATCTGCAGGAAAGATCCGCAACTGCTCAAACATACAAGCTTAAATTAATTCATGTACACTGATTAGTCACTTTATTAGGTGGATCTGTTCAACTGATTAACACAAATAGCAAATCATCCAATCAGATGGCAGCAACTTAGTGCACTTAGCCATTAAGACGTGAAAAAGATAACTGACTGAAGTTCAAACCAAACAGCAGAATCGGGAGGAAAGGAGATTTAAATGACATTATATATATATATATATATATATATATATATATATATATATATATATATATATATATATATATATATATATATATATATATATGCACTGGTTGAGTATTTCAGCAAAATTCACTAAGCAGCAGCTGTTTGGATAGAAATTTCTTATTGATTTCAAAGGAGAATTGGCAGACTTGTTTGTTGAGAACAGCAACTGTACCTTAAATAATCGCTACTTACAACCGAGGCATGCAGAAAACTAATTCTGATTGCAGAAACCATCTAAACATTAGACAGACGGGCCACAGTAGCAGAAGAACACACGGGGTTCCACTCTTCTTAGCTTAGACCTTTCTGACCACAGGGGCCTATAATGCACTTAACCCTTAAGTGCATTTAAAAAGGAAAATAACTAATAATCCTAAAAATGCTATGTTCTACATCTACGTTTTGTTCTTCTCGATGGAGCATTTGCCTCCAACCACAATCAAAATCACTCTGTTCAGGTAGCCCTATTTATCTGAATATTTATTTATTTTATTTTTTGACAAGCCAGAATGAAAACCAGCTGAAATGTAAAAATGTTAGGAGTAGAAAGTACACAAAAATGAATATGTAAGGAGAAGAAGTAAAAAGTAGGCTAAATAATAAGTACCCAAGTAAAGTATAAGTCACCAAGATTTCTACCTAAGTAAGGTAACAAAGTATCTGTTCTTGGTTACTTGACACCTCTGCAGCTGGTTCAGTGTACTCTGATGACCTCCACTGTCACAGTTTCCCAATCCAATAGAGAGCCTTTACTGATGAGGTCATCATGGATGTGCAGCAAATTAATCTGCTACAACAGTGCCAATATGGACCAATATCTCTAAGGAATGTTTCTGACACCTCATTAAATGAAGTCAAAGGTAAAAAACAAAAAGAAGGTCCAATCCAGGAGCAAAATGTTCCTAATAAAGTGGCTAGTGACTGTACATCAAAACTTACACACCTGTCGCCGCCGATGGCCACGCCCTCAAACACACCATCAGTAGTGCGGGAGATGATGTTGTTGAGTTCGTTGGACATGCCGCCCGAGCGGGACACGTAGGCCACGCTGCCCGGACGGTAGAGCTTGGAGGCCAGAATATTGTCCAGCATGCCTCCAGTGTTACCAATCTTGAAGCAGCCGGGCTTTATCCCTCCAACCTAAAACAAAAACGACTCCCTTGTAGGTTTCTTTCACTGAAATAACACAGATCTATCTGCAACTATCCAACGAGAGAGGAGGATGCAAGCCTAACCGTAGCAGGCCCAATGAGGGTGACACCTTTCTCATCTGCAGCTTTAATGATCTTCCTTGTGTGTGCTTCAGGGATTCCCTCAGCAATAATGGCAATGGTTCGAATCTGACAATTAAAGAGAAGGGCTTTATCTAATCTCTTTAAATGAGAAAAGTCTTCCATCCTGCCACAGCACAATCTATACCTGAGGGTACTGCATGGTCTCCATGGTGCTTTCGAAGGCTGAGCGCAAAGAGGCAAAACTGATGAGCACATCCACATCCGGGTGCTTCTTCATGGCGTCGCTCATGTTTTTATACACGGGGATGAGGATCTCTTTATGGCCCCAGTAGAATTTCTGCTTGTGGTCACCACTGGAGGGCATCCAAGAACACAAATATTCATGGCACACCCCAGCTACAGCGGGTTCGTCTTCAGGAATTAAACATGCAAGGAGGGGTATCCTCACGTGAAAGGGTAGATCAGGGCGGACACGGATGGCTCATCCCTGGAGCAAACGTAGTCGAAGTCCAGCATCCCCTGCACTGCTCGAGTCTGCATACCCCACACCAGAGCTTTTGTGTGTTTGGTGAAGAGGGTAGAGGCCTTAGCTAAAGGGGGGAAAATCACTCAGAGATAGAATCTGACCACGTAAAATGGTGTCAATGTGTTTAAGGCAAGGCATGGCAAATTTATTTGTATAGCACAATTCAGTACAGAGACAATGCCAAGTGCTTTGCATGATTAAAATACAGGAAAATAAAACAGAATATAAGCAAGTAGGAATTAAATGTAGAAACAAAATAGAACATCGATAAACAGTTGGAGTAAAAAAGTTGAACTAATGCTGTTTCAGTTGAACAGTTTAACTATAACAGTCAAAAACAGTCCTGAATAAATGTGTTTTTAATCTTGATTTAAAAGAACTCAGGATTTCTGCACTTTTACAGTTTTCTGGAAGTTTGTTCCAGATAAGTGGAGCATAGGAACTAAATGCTGCTTCTCCATGTTTGGTTCTGGTTCTGGTTCTGCAGAGCAGGCTGGAGCCAGAGGACCTTAGTGGTCTGGAGGGTTGATACACTGATAACAAGTCTGTGATGTATTTAGGTGCTAAGCCATTCAGGGATTTATAGACTAACAGAAGTAGTGAAAACTTTTGTTTTAAGTACAACTTAAAACAAAAAAAACAAAAACATATTTTAAACATATTTCCTAGTGTGACAGTGTATGTTAATAATATTGTTGCAGTGTTTGGATTGCAGTTTCTTCTTGCTGTCCAAAGAGGGGGCTCTAACACCTTAACTCTACAGTGGTGACAAGCTTCTGTCTGATGAGATAAAAGCTGAAGAATTCAGGAGGTAAAGGTTTTTGGCAGTGCAACAGCTCGCAAATATACTCACCAACCGGCACTCCAGTTTTCACCTTCTTGACTGGCGAGCCCTCAACATTGGCTTTGTTTTCAGAAGGGGCTTTTCTCCTGGATGTCGGAGTCTGTAAAAAACAAAACGAATAAAACAACCTGCGGCCTTTCGTTCACTTTAAACCTCATAAGCTGATTTTGATCCTGGTTTCTGAATAATGGAGCATCAGGCCTTTAGGTTATTTTATAAACCTTCACTGAACATCCATTTTAAGTGTTGCTGTTCCTCACATCGCATGTATGCCACCGGCTTTCCAAAAGATGACTTGCAAATTTCCAGAGCAACACGCTTCGATTTAGGCTTAAACTGGAAACTCTGACAAAACCTGGTCCATAAAAATACGTTTTACATATAGGATTTTCTGATTGCAATATTGTACAATTTAAAGTTCATATTTCATTTGTTTTCAATGTACATCCAAGGAAAACTGAGAACTGCACACACACATATTAAGGTCCAAGCACACTCCTTTTGCTGAAATCCTTTACTGTGCACATTTTTAATGGAAGCCTCGAGGGGGGGAAAGTGCATGGCTCTGCTGACTGAATAAGAGCGGTGTACAATCCTCTGCAATATCCTTACACAAAAGCGCTACAGGGCTTGTGATAATCTGATTCACTAAAAGGACGAGACAGCAGGAGCTGAAACAGTGGCTGCTGTGCCAGCCCTCCGTTCACCAAGACTGCAGGAGCTGACCCAAGTTGACTGTGAGCCAACTTGGTTGGGGTGCATGTCGTACCAATGTGCTGCTGCTGGAGTTAAGGAGGAAGTTGGCAGTGTGGGCAGCAACGGGAGGCTGGTTGGGAATTGGCCGGTGACCCAGAGCCATGCCAACGATGGCAGTCATGTGGGTTTCTGTGCCAAAGACGTGAATAGGGATCCCGGTGGTTTTTCCTGCGAGGGAATCAATATCACGATGAGACGATCAACGTGTACTTCTGGAAAACTTTAATACAATACAAAATGTAAAAAAGCAAGAACGTTAAAAGAACGTACCAACTTCTCCCATCACTCTGAGACCCTCCTGATAATTGGGACCGCCCCGACGAACAAATATAGTGACTTCATGCTCCTTCAGTGGTCCCTGATAGTCTTTAATAGCTCGAACGATCCCCTGCACCAAACATAGATAACTTTGGGGATTAACTTGAAACAGAGGGGTGATAAAGAAAATTCACATACAGAAACCTGCATGCTCCATAATGTGAATAACAAGTGTTTAAAAAAAGTTTTGCATTGTAGAAACAATGGCTACAGAGGCCCCAAAGTGCCACAACTCCATAAATAAATAAATACTTAAATGCATAATTAATCAAAATTAGAAACAATATAGAAATTGTTAGATATAATAGTAAATATGCAACAATGATAATGTCTATAATATAAAAAAACTAAATACAAGATAAATATAGTCCAAGTAAAATATCTGTTTTTATTTACATTAAGCATTTTTGTTTTACTTGGTCATTATTTCATGTTTGTGTGTGTGTGTGTGTGTGTGTGTGTGTGTGTGTGTGTCAACACATTATGAATTTATGTTAGTTGATTTGCTGTGCATGTACCTTGCAAAAGTATTTCTCCCTCTTGGCTAAATCTGTAATTTAAATGTTATTTATTCGTGATTAATGTGCAAAATTTGCACAAAATAGTCTAAGTTTATAAAGTGTTTAAAAAAAGTTTTGCATTGTAGAAACAATGGCTATAGAGGCCCCAAAGTGCCACAACTCCATAAATAAATAAATACTTAAATGCATAATTAATCAAAATTAGAAACAATATAGAAATTGTTAGATATAATAGTAAATGTGCAACAATGATAATGTCTATAATATAAAAAAAAAACCTAAATACAAGATAAATATAGTCCAAATAAAATATCTGTTTTATTTACATTAAGCATTTTTGTTTCACTTGGTCATTATTTCGTGTTTGTGTGTGTGTGTGTGTGTGTGTGTGTGTGTGTGTGGCAACACATTATGAATTTATGTTATCTGTTAGTTGATTTGCTGCGCAGGTACCTTGCAAAAGTATTTCTCCCTCTTGGCTAAATCTGTAATTTAAATGTTATTTATTCATGATTAATGCGCAAAATTTGCACAAAATAGTCTAAGTTTATAAAGTGAAATAAAAAAAATATTTATAACAAAAAAGTTAAAAAATATTTCTAAAAATGAAAGTCGGCATCTGCATATGTATCTGTCTACTTTGCTATGAAGCTTCTAAAAAGTTCTGGTGCAATTACCTTCCAAAGTCAGATAATTAGTCTAATGAAGTGCACCTGTGTGAATTAAGTGTCATATGATCTGCCAGTATAAACACATCTTTACTGAAAGGCCCAAGAGGCTGCAGCTCCTGTAAACAAGCAACATCCCTCCATGATGACTAAGGAGCCCTTCAAACAAGTCAGCGACAAAGCTGATGAAAAGTACAAGTCAGGGCAGGGTTATAAAAAAATATTCAAATCTTTAATGTTCCCCCGAAGAACCAACAAAGCCTTCATCTTTAAAAGAAAGCACACAGAACCACCAAAAAACCTGCCAAGAGAGAGCCGCCCGCCAATACCTAGTATTAAAAACAGGACTGTATGCTGGCAACTCACCAAATGGAAGGAGAATGGTGCTCTTGTCAGATGAGATTAAAATTAAACTTTTTGGCCACCAAGGAAAATGGTATGTCTGGAGCAAATCCAACACATCCCATCACCTCAAGAACATTATCCCCACCCTTTGATTTGTGAGTGGGATGGAGGGTTGCTGTCCCGTGGGGCGATGAGCTAAAATACTCCTAAAGCAACGCTCCAGATTTAAGGCGAAATATTTAATTGCGTTGGAATGGCTAAGTCAAAGTCCAGACCTCAGTCCAATCCAATTACTTTGTGGAGCTGGAAAAGATGGCTCCACAAAACACTGACTTATTTTTCTTTCTTTTTTCTTGGGGGGGGGGGGGGGGGGGCAGTTGTGCGAACTCAGGTGTTCTGTTATCTTGTCCTATGTACTGTTTGTTTAAAAGAAAAAAAAGTACATCTTCAAAGTTATAGGCATGTTCTGTAAATGAAATGATGCAAATTCTCAAACAATCCATTTTAATTCAGGTTGTGAGGCAACAAACATGAAAACTTAATTTGGATGTTGAATACTTTTGCAAGTATACTGTACACAACAACCTCAGTGTGTGTTTGAAGGGACACTGTAACAGTTTACATTATCTTTAACGGTACAATTCATGCAAGGTTTGTGAAAGAATGAAATGGTGAAAGAAATATGATTTTTAAACATGATTTCTTTTTAAATCGTATTACAGTTTTAATACATTTGAGGAAATTGTGTGATCACTGAATTAATCAATTTTTTTGACACATTTAAATAAGTCTAGAAACATTTTCTTCTTCTTACAGTTCATTTTTATTCTTAGTGTTAACTTTTGATTTGAAAGAAAAACAGTCCCTTAATAAATAAAAATAAACTTCTATGTCAGACTTATTGGAACACTTAAAATTTCCAAAAGTAAATCTGAAGTAAGCATTGTTTTATTATTATGTCATACAACTATTCCCTATTAATCCATGGCTTCCAGTTTCTCTGGGTGTATGTTGTGACACATTAGCCCATGTTCTTTAACCACCCTTCAAAATTGGAAAGATAGAGAAACAACATTTTCAAGCCAGGACTCAAAAAAACCCAGGACCCTGAATGATCTAAAGCAGGGGTGTCAAACTCATTTCTATATTAGCCCACTTTGGCATCATGAAGTCATTCAAAGGGCCGGTTGCACATGTATAGATGATACTTTTGATTTCATAATTTCATTCCAGTTCGCATAAAAATGTAAAAAACAAAAAAAAGAATTCACAGAAACATAAAACTAGCACCCTTAAGCCTAGTTTATACAGTTTATCTGCATAAAAAGTTGATATTGGGGTGAGTTACTCTTTAAACTCATCATCCTGCATCACGTTTTCTCATTTTGGACATTTCTGGGTTGTTTTAGTGTGTTGTGGGAAAACTGAAAATCTAGTGGCTGGATGCTGTTACTATAAAGGAAAAAAAATCTACATTCTCTACAGGAGACAGATTTTTAGTCACTTTATACAATTTAAAAGGATATATGCCTCTACATTATGACACAATATGCCTTTGTTGGCTTTTGAGGGCCGGAGAAATTGCCTTGATGGGCCTTAAGTTTGACAAGTTATCAAGAGAGATTTTACAAAGAGGAATGGTCAAAGATCCTTCTCTGTTTATGCTCCAACCATGTGAAATACTTTAGGAGAAGACGCAGTAAAGCTGGTAAGTTGTACGAAGTTTTGCAAGCTGAGGTGTCAAAATATTGTGAATAAAGCAATTATTTCTCAATATGGGATTTACTTTTTTCATGGATCAAATGTATTCAAATTAAAGGCTGAGTTTTTCTAAAAGCTCCAGCATGGAATTATACTTCTGAAGTAAAATATATATACATTTTAGGGCTTTTTATACACATCTCTACCAGGGGTGTTAGTAACTGTGGAGGTTGCTGCAGTACTGTACCTTGAATGTTGCCGCTACATTTGTGAAGTTTGCAATGCTTCCGCCGATGATCAAAACCTTTCCTGGAATTTAGTGAAACAGGTTTTTTTTTTTATATATCATAACGAGGAGGAAGTTTCCAAATTCATACACTAGGGAGAAATCTGACACTTCCTTACCATCAGGGTGCTTGTCCCTTGTCATCAGAGACAGGATGGTCTTTGCATAGTCGTAGGTCTGCTGTTCACTCGGCGCTCCTGAATACTCGCCGTAATTGGCCAGCTCGTTAACCCCACCCAGGTCACAGATCGTATCGCTTGGATATTTTAATTACAAAAACAGCAACAACAGCAAATTAAACACTTTTCTGGGCTTAACTTGAGCAAAAAAGAATATCTGCACTGAAACAGTTTCCATCTGTTTGAAGCCCATACTGCACTGTAAACAGATAAAGCAGTGCACACAGGGAGCAATTAGTCACAGCTGATCCGGCTGCATGCTACGCTTTACATCCTCAACAGACGGCAAACTGGTCTCTCTAAAACAGCAACATTAGGATTCTAATTTAGCAGACAGCTGAATGGGCAGTCTGAGTGGCCATGCTCTCCTCATTCTTATTCCAATAATAGGTGTAATGGGGTTATACATTGAGAACAGAGTCTGGGACCAGGAACCAGGAGAAACCTTAAAGAATTTGAGAGAAAAAAAACAACATTTCGATTCTGCTGCGTTATTCTTTCAGGGTTTTAATTTTTTTTTTTGGGTACCTGTACACGACAGAGGCACCGCCTCCGGCCACCATGGTCCAGATTCTGCCAAGAGGATTCAGCAGAGTCAGTTTGAGACTGGCACCGCTCTTTGCATCAAGATCGGCGATGTAGGCTTCCTGAAAAGCACAGAGAAACGCTCAATACCGACGTTATTCCTGCTTGAGGCAGGCAGTTAGATAAAGCCCTAATTAGATTGTGGCCAATACAAGCACCATCACAAGTGCAGTGATAAGAATGACAGTTGATGCGATACACATCACTAGTTGTTTGTGACTGTCTGGGCCACAGCTGGTGGTTCAGGGTAAAAAAAAAAAAAGGTAGCTCCTAATCAAAGACACCCGCTGTCCCTGGTTTCTGCTCTCACCTCACCGCAGCCCAATTAGTCCAGACCTTCTGCTACACAGACAGACGGGCCTCCAACATGTCAGCCGAATGACAGAAAGAAAACATCAAAAGCGGTAAATTAAGCATATTCACCGTGTTTGTTTGGAATACTGAATTGAAATATGGCTCGTCATCGTTCTGTTTCAGATGATTCATGCAGTTGGGCTGGTTGTAAAGATTTTTATTTCATTAATCTAATTTAATTTAGTAAACCTATGTGCTAAAATGTAGTTATCTTTTACAAACTTCTCACATTACAATGCGAAAATAGGTGACAAAGAAAAAAACTTATGGTGGTAAAAAAAGATTGCTCATAGAATAAGTGTTTTGTGCTTCATGCTTTTTTATCTAAGAATGTCTGATTGTATGAATTATTCACCTTATATATATATATATATATATATATATATATATATATATATATATATATATATACACACACACACACATCTATCTATCTATCTATCTATCTATCTATCTATCTATCTATCTATCTATCTATCTATCTATCAATCTAGATAGATAGATAGATAGATAGATAGATAGATAGATAGATAGATAGATAGATAGATAGATAGATAGATAGACATTTATGATGCTGATTAACCACTAATCATTTTAAATTAAGTAAATTAAGCTTTTACTCTACTACCTAACTTCATTTACAAGTTTTTTTTTTACTTTTTGTTTTATAATTGATTCTAAATTAACTATTGCCAGTTAATTTGAATGTAGCACAAATGCTATAGTTAACAATAAGGTATTTAATATGCAAAATAGATATTTAGGCATAAGTAAGCTGAACTCTGACCACTAGACATTGTGAAAGTGTTGCCATGCTCCATCCTTGGTACGTGTTGAATGTGCATCATCAGGCATAGATACACCACTCTGGCTGTCTGGTAGTCTAAAAGGGTTCAACTATGTTGCAGGTTATTTAGCTCTTTCATAATGTCATACCATTGACCATTTTGGTCTTATCAACCCACCTTTTGAGGGTGTGAGACCCAACTACCTTGATATGTTTCATACCCATCGGGGACATGTTTTATACCCATTTTAACAATTTAAAGAAATGTTATATTTTCTACGCAAAGCCTATCGTAGCACAATGTAATTCTTCCTCAAATTAAAACTATATACCAGCAGATGGTCACTTGGAATAATAATGTTCATAATTGGTCAGATTTTAGGATTCAACAGGCCCTGATGAGAATTACAACCTTTGATGACTCTGGGTCAGTTCTATTCACCCATTTGCAAATTTGTACCCCCTTATCTCCACTATCTCCCTTTTTTTCTGTTGTTTTTAAAGAATTACAGAGCTAAACTGTAGTAAAAATGCTCAAATCTCACATATGATTTAATTTGATTGCATATTAGTATCTAAAAACCTTTCTCAATTTCATTTTATTTTGGTTTGGATCCCAGTTTAGGCTAGTCTACTTTTATAAAATCTAAGAGATTATGACACCTGGTCAACCTAAAATAACTCGAATCAACCGTCAGATGGTAAATATTGTTGGTTGGAGTCATTTAACAAAATATTTGTATTTTTTTTTTTTACAACAGATTCTGCATAGAATATGGGATTCCCTTTAAAATGTCAGCTGTTAAAGTTGGTATGGAACATACCAGCTGTAGCATGTTCAGAAGAGAACATCCTGCAGTAAAGTGGCACTTTCCTATCCAAAAAAAAACCCCAGCAGGTATTAAACAACTAAAACTGCAAAGGTACAGCTTGGGGTGAAATGACCAGAACCCTCAATCAATAGAATCGTGATTTTTGACCCCTGACCAAAACAAAATTAAAAACAAGAGTTAGGAAAAATGTGAAAAGTTATTTTGGCTGTAGCGCGTTGCTTTATTGGGAAATAAATTTAACAGGATGGCTTTAACTTCAGTAACAATTACTGACAAATGGCCCACCGAGCATTTTCTATCTATTTAAAAATGTCGGGACAGGGTTCCATAACGTCGTTAAGATTCCTGATTTCCTCATTATACTTCCCACTGGACATCCTGTGCAGCATCTTTTTCTGTAAGGCTGCTACTGTCGCCCCTCCTCACCTCCGGGTAGGCCTCTCTGCCGAACGGCGGAGGGAACTCCACGTCACCCCACTTGGATTTGCAAATGTAATCAGCTGTTGCGTCGATCTTCGCTGCCATGTCCAACACATAGACGCCATCCTTTGTCACCACTAACACAGGAAAGAAACAACTGTTCAGACCTTTACTCTTACATGGATGGAGATCGGCTGAGATAACATAAGGAGCCGGTGACCCACAACCTTCCTGTTGTCCCAGCAGGAGGTGAAGGGAAGTGAAGACGAGGAGGAAGTGGCTGGTTATCAAAGCGGCAGCACAGCCACGTCGACATGAACGAACAGCTGCCACAGGGCATGTTCTGCTTCCCAATTACTTCATTACAAACACGCTGCTTTCATCAAACAGGAAGCGTCTGAATTATTTAATGTTTTCTTTCTTAGATGTTGAAAAATGGGCAGATTCTTCTGTTTTAATATGCAATGATGTTTTCCTCTCCGATTCCACTTTGATGTACTCTTTATAATTTGAAACTATAATAACATATTGATGAACTGGTGTGGGAATAAAGCAAAATACACGTTCATGATAGCTGTTCCAGATAAAGCAGGGAGCCATACACAAATGCAATGCGCCTGTTATGAAGGATGAGTATGATCAAATTAATTCATCTTCTACTGCAGCAGGATGTTCTTATCCGGAAAAATGTAACACCCTATCTTTATTTGAGAACATTAATTCACTGAGGAAACAATTTCCACATTCCACTGAAATAATTGTCTTTATACTAAAACACCAAATATCAGTTTTATACTAAATCACCAGCACCTTACATAGTGGAACAAAGTATTGACCTGCTGTCAATACTTTATTCCACCCTAACAAGAGAGCACAGAGACTCCGAGAATCACGGAAGAAGCTTGTTTTGTCTAGTGAACCACTTCTGTGTTAATTTGGTTTCAAGAGCCAATGATAACAAAGTTTCTTTTTTTCTTTTTTTTTCTTTTTTAAACAGCCAGAACATTAAAGTTTCAATGTTCTGGCTGAGGCCACCATGTTTCTATTCAAAATGTCCTGGAATTAAAAAGAAAAGTTCCTGTTACAAAAGCTCTCGAAAAAGGTTCCAGTGAACTTCGGCAGAGAACCAGACCTACAGCTCCATCACAGATCCTTCACCGTGCTTAGCGGTGAACATCTGGATAAAGCACACAGTTCTAGTTAAGAAACTCTACGTGTGTGATGCAAGGAAAGAAGAGGCTTCCCAAGCAACAGGCTTGCATATTCATTGAGTCCAATGCTTTCTATTAATGACTTAGTGACCCAAGGTCCCTCAATTCGCTATGGTTCTCTTACTAAGCTATCAGAATTTATTTTTGGCCCTACAGTGTTCAATGACTAAGAGAAATGGGTCTGTATGTCCTGCCATATATATGATTCAGCGAAGCAGGAAATCCTGGAACAATACATAAATTACTAGATACTCTGATCAACGTAATCAAGTTCATTATAAAGAAATACAGATGGTTTTGTTAAAAAAAAACTTCCCCTACAACTCAATTAACGGCCTCTAAAGTTTGGATTTTTCTTTTCTTTTTTTAAGTTGTTGCAATGAAAGGTGAATTTACTTGAATGTGTGTTACACATCTTTACCGGAGGGGACAACAAAGTTATCCAGATCTACATATCATCTATCCAGATGTATGTTTTCTTTTGTTTTTGTTTTTTTTGCAGACAAGACCAATGAAAACCTACCCAGAGGGTTGATCTCCAGGTATGTGAAGAAGAGGTCCTCATACAGGTTGAAGAGTCCGACGATGAAGCTGGCAAGAATCCTGCGAAAGGACGAGGATAAAGCAAAGTTTGTTTTTCCTTGTACAAGATTACAATAAGTAATACTCACTGCTTTCTGTGCTTTTTTTAGAGGAAAGCTTTATGACATTTTGCAGAAGAAGACGCTCTAAGCCATTAATGCTTTTGTATATCAATGTGGAAAAATTTTGATACACTTCTAAGTTCTGTACATTGGAACAGCAAACAGGCTTAAATCAGAGGCAACCGGACTTTTGCTCAGTTTTTATGAAAACTTTCGACACCTATCAAGGAGTCGATTCTGGCGGCTGTGGTTGGCTCAAGTGCGAGGCAACCACAGGTTTTCCTAACTGGATAGCAGAGGCGTCTCTGGCATAATAAGTTAAGTGGGACACAAAAACTCAAAACCTATCAGTAGCACCTAATTTCGTTGTGACGCATACAACCGAACCTTGATCAACTTTAAATGAGACAGATAAATTAGCGTAGATCAACACACTAGAAATGCCATTTTATATAAGCTAAATGTAATTTAATTTTTATTCATATAATTGCAAATAATAACTAATCACTAACAAAGTTAATTTATTGAACCAAAAAGGCTTGCATCAATCCTTCAATTGGCCAGCAAGGACAACCAACACTATATTGTCGCACACTTTCCGGCAGAACATAAATGCAACGTGTGCATTTCCAGCATTTTTGATTGGGATGATCGGAACTTGGGGCCACAGGATTTGTGCCTCACAGCTGGCTACTAAGAGCGTGTTGAGCATGCGCCCTGCAATTTCTGATGTTCATTATTTAAACAAACGTTGGTGTCCTGGCCCCAACATCACAGCGTCTCAAGAGGATTTAGCTGCTGAGCTTCTCAGTTCTCTGGCAGACTAAGATATATAGACACAAATGTTTATAAAATAATTCTATTGGTAAGGAAATCTGTCTTTTTTACTATAAAGAGCGATCCTGTCCCATTGGTTATTGCGAACATAGAGCTCCACAGCGACATCTGGTGGGCCCAAATGCAGAGACGACACAGCTGGATAGGTTTCCAGCTGTGACATAGGTAGAGGCATTTTCAGAAAAACTGAGCAAACTGACTCTCCTGCACAAATCGTATAACGTCATCATAGTGTTTGGTATGTGTCCCGCTTTGTCCCTCACAAGCATCCTATTGTCCCACATTTTGTTATTTAAGATCTGGTCAGCCTGAGCGTAAGTCCGGTAGGCTCCGGTTTAAGCCTGTTTGCTGTTGCTATGAACAGGATAACTGAGAATTTACACAGGCCTATACATACATGGCTTCCAGAAGAGAAAGAGAAGCAGATGCTGCTACACAACAAATAAGATGTTCAGCTGGCCTTGAGAACTGAACTCAAATGAATAAAAGCCGACTCGTCTCAAGACTAAAACATTGTATGAAAAGCAACTGATACAGTGGAGGCCACAAAAAGTCCAGCAGTTATACTGGAAACAATGTGCAAATATAAGTGCAAAATTGAATCTTGTTTTAAAGAAAAGCCATTTTTTATAGCTTAACTGCACATTTTTGATTTGTATTAAGAAGTCCAGTGTAGAAAAAAAAATATGCACATCCAAAAATCCACTTGTAGGCACTGGATCAAACTATATCAAAATAAAGAAATGTGTTGTGTAGGCAATAATCAATGGTATTTAAAGTCTCTTTGTATATTAACATGCACAAAGCATAGCTTCAACTCCTCTGTTCAGATATGTGTCTTTATTTCTGACTGTAAGCGTAAAAATCGAATGTACAAAACAGAGCATGTGCACGGAGTCACATCTACAGGATATTCTGTATAATATTCCCCGTTAATAGTTAGAATCTCCATGTAGATAATGGAGCTAAAAACTGTAGCACACGTCACTAGAGGTTTGGTGAGGATCAGCAGGATGACAAACAGTCCAACTGTAAATTAGATGCAGACGTTTGATTTTCTTCCACCTCCACATCTCAAAACAGGAAGGGGGAGGGGTGTGTGGGGGGGGCAGCCCTTTGCCGTCCTCTCCTGCCTGTCAGTTCAGCAGGCAGCTCCGAGACTCGTAACCACAAAGGGCCCCGGGTCCAACTGTATCAAAACCCCTGAGCAATTCTGCCTCCTCCAGGTCAGCTTCTGATGGGAAGGGCAGAACAACAGGAATCCTGTTTTCAGTCTGAAGTGTGTATTTGGGCTGAGGAGGCGAGATCGGGCTGGCAGAGTGCTTTCAGGGGTTTGCTACTTCAATGTCAGCCAATACAGCGAGGCCAGCCAGAATTTGCTGTCACGAGAGCGCCGCCGAGGAGATGGATAGGTGGGGGTCAGCGGGGGGATGTGCCACTGTATCCTTTCTATCAAAACACACGGACGTGCTTTGAATGCTGCTGGGCCATAAAAAAAAAAAAAAAGGCTGCGGGCTGTGGCTGATCGAAGAAAGGCAAAGCCGAGGAGGAAAATGTCATTTGCTTAATGGAAACATGAGCCCATTTACTTCTCCTTCCTGGCATTTACCACCAATATGAGAGTGCTTGTCCTTCGTCACTTTGCAGGTGCACTTTAATTGTGTCATGTAGAATATGCACTTTTTTTCTTTGCTCTTGTGCAAAATAGTTGTAATATAAGCAATTAAATACATCAATAATCAATTAATCGAATCTAGGTTGTCATATTTATTCATCATTTTTTCATACTTACGCTTTCTTGTCACTGGGAGCCTTTGCCAGCAGTTCTTTCTTCACCTGATCTTCGCTGATCTTTTCATCCACCCCAATCAGCAGCTTCTGCGCCTTGGAGTCCACGTCTCCGACATCCACCCCACCCTCGTGGTGAAACAGCACGTAGTCCCCCTCCCGAGCGGCGTATATGCACACATAGAACTCCTCCTCCTGAAGGATGGATGGAGGGTTTGGAAGAAATGTTTCTGCATCAGACGTTTAGTTAACCACTGCAACTTCCTGCGGAGTCGCAGGGTTCCTACACAGTCTGGAAAGGTCTGACATTTTATTTTAGCATTTTACACATCTGGAAAAAGAAAATATAGCATATGACATCCATCCATCCGTCCATCCATCCATCCATCCATCCATTGCAGGCTGCATATTCCAACCCTGACAGAGTGAATTATTTTATATCAAACGTTAAAATTAGCTAAAAGGGAATATGGACTCTGGAAAAAGTTTAATTTTCACCTGAAAATGTGTGGGATTTATGATTTAAGCAGTCAAAGAGATTCAAAGGTCCACTAAGCGTGATTTACCTGCAGATGAGGGACAAATGGCTCTATGAGGAAGTTTTTCAGAACGCCTTTAGCTTTCCCCACCTGTAAACCAACAACAGAACAAAATTAACACCAACACTAATTTCTGGTGGCTCTAAAATAACCAAAGCATATTTTGGACTGTAAATAACAGATGTTTTCCCCCACCCTACATTAATTTTCAGACTGGAGGGTGGGGCTGGAGGACAAACAAACTCAAACAAACTGACATTCTGATGGAAAACAAAAAACTTGTCCTGTAGAGGCACAGGCACATCTCATTTGATGGAAGCTGTCATGGTTCCTCCTGTTAAAGGCCAACGGGCTGAAAGAATTGCAAGGGACTGAATGGGGGGAGAGAAGAACAAAAGAGCTGCCATTTCAAAGAACGTTGCAACAAGAGGAGGAAGGATGACGGAGGGGGGAACGAAAAAAAAAAGGCTATCAGATTAAAAATCTCACTTGGGACTGCCGAGCCTAGAAAAATAAATGAGGGAAAAACTTGCATCGATGCCTAGAGGTAAAAACACCAATGCAGTTTTTGTTAAATAAATGTCACCTGAAAGCAAGTGCCACAGTTTTACCAGCATTAATGAATAGTGCAGAAAATTCAAACAGTCACTCCAGAACATTAAAACCCAGCTAGCATCCTTTGTAGAAGGGAGACACATATATAGTAAAGTAGAAATCTAGGGAGGTGACACTATTTACATTAAAGATGGCCTAACCCAACATGCCCTTCGCAGCACAGCGACATTTATTCTTATTTACGGCCTCTGAAGCAGCGTCTGACAGTTTCATCTGATCTGTGAGGACAAATGTCTTTACAGCCTCATGTTTGCTGGACAAAAAAAAAAACACTCTCCTTTATTTATCCACGAAACAATCTATTCCCTAAATAGGCTCTTCTTGGTTTATGGAGCAGAGGAGCGTCTCAAAGCGGCATTGATGGACTGACTCCTGCTGCGTCGGCGGAGCTCGCCTCAGCCGACTGGACTGATTTAATACCTGCAGACAAACGCGCAGCTGTTCAGACAAATATGAATCCAGCTAACAGCACAGATACTAAATTAAACACCTCAATGTTGTAATACAGAGGAGGTAGACAAGGGAAAGAAAAAAGAAGAAGCAGCAGGGATAATATCGATCGATGAGCGTTCAGGAGCACATTCAAATGGAGGGCGTTGAGTGGACGTAATTCTCTGGAAAAGCGCAGAAAGACCGAGGAAGGGTGCATGACGTACCATCGTCTCTTTCATGAGGCGGGGCTTGAGCCACTCTTTGACCCCGTTCAGGTCCAGATTGACGCCGACCAGACCGAGCTTCCCTCTCCTCTTAATCAGCTGGTCCGGCTTCACCACCAGCCTCTGCAGGAGGAAAACAAAACAGCAAGAAGGCAGGTAGCGATTAGTATAACTAAAGTAGCCACATGACAGACAGTGATGCTAAGTTAGACTAATAAGCACTTCAAGTGCTTCGTTTAGGGTGATAAACTTTAAAATACTCCAGGGTTTAAAAGGCAGTTGTTGTCATATTCACACATTTAAAATCAAACATCTGTCTTTACTCTCCAAAGCAGTAAAGTTCCATTCCTAATGATGAAATAGTAATTAAAATCTGCTTAGTAATGTAGTAAAACACTATTAATTAAATATGTTTAAATTTATACAGTCTTAACTTTTTTAAAAGAACATAATCCAAAGATTTAAACAAGTCAAAATGTTTCTTGCCCATTTTCAAACAGAACAATCTATATATCTTGGATTCATCCCTTTGTGCTCAGGGCAAAATAATTCACACCCCTTGAACCATTTTCATTTTGTCATCCAACAGCCATGATCTCTGGTCCATATTGGCGGGATTTTACGCAACAGAGAAACACATAGTATGGTAGTATGGTACAGAGATCAAGACGCCCTAATAAAATAAAGATGTATGTTTAATATATTGTGTGAGTATTTATACAGCCTCTTGGATATTTTTCCTGTTAGAATTATCAGACAACATGGGATAACCTGCGATTGTTTTGCAGATGATACTCCGCTATATTTAACCTGATAAATGGTTTGCCTGATAAAATCGATCGAGTTGGAATAGAAAGGGCGGGGAAAAAACTACAAACATACCAAAAGATAGTTTTAGCCCATTTGTGTGGGAATGGCCTAGTCAAAATTCAGACCTTAATCCAGTCCAGAGTCTGTGGTTAGACTTGACCACTGATTTTTAAAAGCAAAACCCATCCAACATGAAGTTCAGCCTTGAGGAATGAGACACATCCTGCCTCCTTACCTGACTCCGCCAGATAGATTTGCTCCGCATATCCATCTGGAAACCTTCCGTTAAAGTAATTTTGGGAAGGGGCGAAAATACTGGTTAGCTGATTGGCCTATGTTGGTGATAGACGGGCCAAATGAACCAATCAGATTCGTCGTCGCACGTAACAGAGCGACGACGAAAACACAACCACAAGCCAAGCTACTCTTGCTGCTGCAGGTAAAGGCTCGTTAGCTCAGCAAAGAAATACTCTGTAATTCCGATAAAACTTGCTCGATAGCCACGCTAACGCTAGTTTCATCGGCTGAAGCCGCCATGTTCTTTAGACTGAACTGTCGCGCTTCTCGTTGCGTCACACCTCAACCCGCCTCAAAGCCAACGCTGATTGGACGTTCGTTTGGTGAACGGCTCCAAATTTTCTTTAATGGAGAGTAGCCAGACTGATCTGCGAGTGAAACCTTGAAAGCTCGCGAGATCAGGATGGTCTCACGAGGCTACCTGCCTCCCACCCAGAGGCAAAAGTTTTTAAAGACTAATCCAAAGCTTCTTGCAGCTGTGATTGAAGTAAGCTGTGGCTCCCCAAAGTACTGACTCTAAGGGGGTGAATAGTTATGTATGCTATGAAAGGGCTTATTTAGTTCTGTTTGCTTTCCAAAAATCAAAAGCTTCTTCAAATGTGTAGGCAGATTCTGTACATAAAATAGAGGAAACCCTTAAACATTTAGTTTTAATTCCAGGCTGTGAGGCAACAAAACAGGAAAAACGCCAAAAAGGGTTGAATACTTTTGCAAGACACTGTAGTAGTTAGGCAAATGCTCAAAGCTATCGGTTGCCCTTTATGTTATGTATTTATAGGTGTCAGAAAAGGTAAGTATCCAGGGCACTGAATACACATGCACGCCGCACTTTTCAGATGTCTATTAGTACAAATATTTGAGATCCAATCACAATTTTACTTCCAATGTATAAATACAAATTAATTCTGAGACAAATTTTTTACTGAAACAGACTTAACAGTCAGTTTTTGTAGTTGTTTTATAGAATAAGAGCGCAGAAACATACTTATTGAGTCAGTTCTCAAAAATCAGTGCATCATCAGTCGGTCTTCCTACGTTTGACAACAATAAAATCTCTTATCTATCATCCCACTACAGATGACGTAAACCTAGCCCACCTCCCTCGCCTTATAAGTCAAATAAAGAGAACGGATAATGACAGTGGAGTCATCTGGGTGCTTGCCAGTGAGCAGAGGAAGAGTGGGCTGAGGGTGAACGTTAATGTGATTTCTTAATCAATTCTACTGGAGCAGGCATCTGTGGGGGATCTGCCCTCTGCATCCTCCTTTTACCTTCCAGATAAAAACCTTCAGTCGTGAGGGAGATTCAGGAAGAAAGAACGTCTTACCCTGGAAGATAAGTGCCTATTTAAATAAATTAGCCTCCGTAGAGAACGTGTCACATGTTTGCTGCAAGGAGCAGCCGAAGAGAAGAGGAGAAATCATTCATACTCATTTATGGAGGCAAAGTGGGAATTCCTCTCTGTCTCTTGGGCTTTTTAGCTCCACTAACAGAGCTGACGCATCACTCTCTTGTCTGTGACTTCGGCTAATGAGCACCAAGTGACCACTCTGCTGCCAGCCTGAGTAATTGTCTCCATAAAGCAGAAAGTGTCCTCCCGCTTTCCCCCCACTTTATGCTCTAGATGGGTAATAAGCTAAAGAAAAACATCATCTGCGTGCATTTTGATTAACACCAGCTCTCCCCGTCTCACCTCTGTGAGCAGCCATGGGTGCTCCAGCGCCAGCCGCTGAAAGTCGGTTTGGGTTGTGACGTTGGCGTAGCGGAATCTGTTCTGGACTGGCGCCGATGTACAGATGAACTTGTAGAGGTACTCCTTTCCCGTCTGCTCTGAGATGGCTTTGGCCGACATGACCGCTCAAGATGGACTGGCCTGGAGAAGGGGCGGGGGGGTAGAGGGTGAACAGGAAGATACACCGATAAATTCTAACAAATTATACAAAGACATAAATGCAAAGAGGGCTTGTGGTTAGAAACAATGACTTTTTATAAGGCATTGATAAAAAAATGCAAGGGAGGAGGGAGATATTTGCTTTCCAAGCAACATAAAGCGTGTATTATTATTTTTACCTGTTCAGGAATAGATTAAACCTGCAATATTTTAATGAAACAAAGTAGAAAAGAACGAGTCACTATAGGTCCGAAAACAAGGGGCTCTGATTTTTGCACTAATAAAAGAAAGGTGTGCAGATTCCCAACTTTTTGGATGGACCATTTTCAATTTATTTAGTCCAGAAAATGCTTTTAGCCAACAACAGAAACAAAAAAAACCTGGGAATATTTAAAATGTCACTGTATGTTTTACATCCTACTTATATTGAAATAAAGGCAACAACAAAAAAGGCTAAAAATACTTTGTACGTGACATTTTCCATTTAATAAAATATAAATTTGTCATTCAAAGTCTAATCCTATTTTTTTTTTTAAGTGTCCATCTACATCAGCTCCATTTGCTGTAGGGCCAGATTTGTACCATTTTTTTTTTTTTTACTGTGGGCCACACCAAAGTATTCCAAGGGCCACAAATGGCCCCTGCGCCACACATTGGAACCCCTGCTTTAAAGAATGAGTGTACCTGTTTTTCTTCAGACAGAATTGCCAGGGATCTTTGGGGGCAAATATAGGACAAGACAGCTCAAACACTTGTGCTGTCCTGAAAAACAATCCTCAACATCAGTGAGATAAGTGGACGAAAAGAAGCAAAGTATCACCGAAAGCTCACGTTGTCTCTGAAAAAAGCCACATCTGATGCAGGTGGATACAATTTCCTATTCTGCTGATGTTCGTTTTCTTCATGAGATGTTACAGAGATGTTACAGAGATGTTACCGCTCATCGCAGCAAGTAAATTCGGAGACTAAAATGTTTCATTTTCTTAAATAAAATGCCAAATGCCAATGAAAGTTAGGTCACATTCCTTGGAAATGTAAACTTTTGAAAATGTTGTCACGTTACAACCACAAGCTTTGACCTGTGGTTGTTGAGGATGTGTTTTAAATCAAGATTAAAAACACATTTGATTGCCTTTGACTTTTCTAGTTAAACTGTTTCACTAAAACACCATTAGTCCACTGTTTTTAATATTTGCTTTTAGTTTGTATTTTTCCATGTTCTGTTTCGTTTCTACATTTTATTCCAACTTGCTTTTATTTTCCAATATTTTAATCATGTAAAGCACTTAGCATTGTCTTTGTACTGATATGTACTATACAAATAAATTTGCCTTGCCTGTTTTATTGAGATTTTATGTAATGAAAAAACACAAAGTAGTGCTCAGAGCAGGCACGCTAAAGTATTGAACTCAAGTCCAGTACTCAGGTTTTCTTCAGGTTCACTCTTTATTTAGCTCCATCAATTCTCATCAGCTTCTCTGTCCCTGCAGAAGAAAGCGTGGAGCTGGGACCACCAAGTTTTCATGTGCTCAGGACAATGCACAGTGGTAGCTTTCTGCAACACTGGCCTTGCATGTTAGCCAAAAGGTTTAAGGATCTCATCAAACCAGAACACCGTGCTTCTCATGTTGGCCGAGTCCTGGACATTTGTCTTTTATGGCGAGGCTTTCCTCTCGCCATAAAACATTAGATTTGTGTAGCTCTCCTGTGGACAGATTATTCCACGTGAGCTGTGGATGCCTGCAGCTCAAAAAGAGTTGCGATGCACCTCCTGACTACTTTTTCGAATTAATATCTCCTCGCCTGGCTCAATTGCACACTTGCACTTTTAGATGGTGGATGAAATAGTGATTTGTGTGATGTTCAATACTTGTGATATTGATTTATAAACCAACTCCCCTTTAAATCTCCACAACCTGCTGTGTTCCTTGGTCTTCGTGATGCTGTTTGCTCACAACTGTTCTCTAAGAAACCTCTAAAAGCCCCAGAGCAGATGGATTTATACTGATATTAGATCACGCACACTGGTGGACCACATTTATTTATTATATGACTAAATTTTATCAGAAAAAAAGGGGGCTGAATATCACATCACCACACTTTTTAGACTTTCTTTTTTTGTTAAAGAGTTTTGAAAACCACGGATTGTTTTCCTTCTGCTTCAAAATTAAGAGCTGCGTTAAGTAGGCCCATCTACAATATAAATAAATCCCATAACATAGACCAAGGTTTGTGGCTGTAATGAGACAAAACGGGTTCAAGAAGATTGAATACTTTTGGATGGTGTTAAACGCGCAAAAATTGATAGAAATAGCCAAAGAAAATACAAATATTCACACCTTCTTTTTTTGTGTCATCCTGAATCTTGCCAGAACCAAAGAATGGACCTAGTAAAGCCGAAACTAATGTGATCAGCCTCAGTTTGTTTGGCCTTTGGACACTAATGAGGCGATGGGTGGATATTTGTTCGTTAAACAATTACATCCGGCTGAGGCCTCAGCTGCTAAACGTCGCTGGAATAGCTCAACAGTGAAACCTCGCAGGTCAGATAACCTAGATTTCCTCGCTGTTGGCATCCAGTTCCTTTCAGTTTGTGATGGAAATAAAAGGAAGAATAAAATCAATAACCAGTGATAGCGTCTCTAAATTTTACAGCTTAATTGGTGGAGACGTGAACTTTGCACTTTGCACATACGTTTCTCTCAGTGACGTAAAATTTCCAACGTGCAAGACTTGATTTCGATTTCAGAAGCACTGAACATGTAAGGAAGTTAGTTTTTAGTCTTCCAACTAGGTGAACATCAGACATAACGTTCATTTTTATGTGTAATTTTTAACTATTACCTCTATCTAGGAAGCCACACCGCTGTTTTTCCTTAATTGTGTTATGTTTGATACCTTTAGTTGATGAATTAAACTAAAAATAACCCAAATATGTTTTTATGTGTACAGTTGGCGTAAGACAAAATCTGAATCGGCATGTCAGTCGTCAGAGATATCCGACTAATCGTCATTGTTTGGTAAAAGCTTGGTTGGTGTCTCTGATGATTATCATATGACAATGAACAAATGCTATGTATCTTTTAAATTAGCTGTTTACATTTAGAAACAATCCTATGGGTCTGGCCTTATTATAAGGCATATTTTATCAACTCTGTCAATACCTGATAAATAATGGCAGGTATTTTCTTCATTGCTTTTACATTTCACATTTGACACAATATTTTAAATAATATACTTTTTTTAGTTCTATAAGCCTGATGAATAAGCTCCTGTAAGCCTTCCAGTCTCTCTATAATTATTAATGTACCAATCAGAATTACACACCATAAATCTCTAATCACTGTCCTGCTGAGTCCCCACGTCCATCAAGGTGAATGTTACTGCTACGTGTATTATTACTCTCTAACAGGATATAAAATATGACAAGCCTGCACTAATTAGCACCTCTAAAAGCTTGCAGGACTGAAGCTCTGGCCGTCTCTTGCCTTGGAGTTTCATTAAGCTGAAAGCCCTGGCGCTCCACTCCAACTGTCCCATCTCTTCTGCGGCTCATTTCTTAAATGGATTAATAGGACCGCCGAGGACCTCTCTGGTTATTGATCGCTGTTGTTCCAGAGTCACCACAGAACTGCTGCCAGGCCAGGATGATGTTTAATCAGAAATTCTAACGGCCTCCATTCATCATGCAATTTATTCTCTGTACCTGACCTGTCAGAGGTGTTAAATATCACAGCTACACAGTCCAGATAACACTGGAACAGATGGCAGACAATAGCATTCATCAAAACATGACATGAGGAATGGTTAGAGAGGATGCACAACAACAAAAAAAGCCTCAACAAACTTTAAGTCAGAGCCGTGTGGTTGAAAAGGGAGTCAGGCACCGTTTAAAATGATTTAATCAACTTATTTAATTCATTTGCGATAAATAAATATCAAATACATTCATTCTTATTACTGAAATACTGGAACTAGAGACTGGATAAAGTAGAATGTTTAGTTTTATGTATTTTCTATAAAAACACTGGAGGGAAGATCAAAATAAAGAACAAATACAGATGGAAACATCCAGTTTTACCTTGTGTTCTTTTTTTTTTTTTTTGTAGTCGTGAGGGTTGTGTGGAGGTCCTCGGCTCTGCTGGTCCAGTCTCAGCCAGTGGAACCTGTCTGGTGCCTGAGAATAATGCTTGCTGTCAGTTTTATTCCCTGCCTTTCTCTCCTCATAGCCTTAGCTCGTCTCTGATTGGCTCATCCCACCAGCACTCTACTGCTGCATTCACAGGCTGTAGGAAATTTCACACGGAGGCAAATATTTCAAAGCCGACAAAAGTTAGAACTTGTGAATGTAGATTAAGTGAAAATAAAGATGCACGAAAGCATATTTATTATCATTTGAGAATGAGATACATTTTCCGTGTTTGATTACGCAACTGTTACAGGTGTATATCATTAGAAACACATGAAGATGTTTCAGCAATTCAGCTCCAAATGTGAAACATGCATCATATGGATTCTTTTTATAGTGATTCTCAAATGTAGATTTCAAGCATTTTTCTGTTATTTTGATTATTATGGTTTGTAGCTATTAAAATAATCAGCTTCTGAATTTTTTTTAAAAGAATAAAGCAGTGATACCACGGTCCTTAAAACAGATATTGGTACAATTGGCCAGATGCAAATCCTATGGCACAATCTCTCCTCTGACTGGACTTAAAAACAGTGAACCAGCATGGCTCCCTGTCCTAAATGACCATGGAAGCTATAAACTAAACAGCTTGGATTTCATGCTTTTTGCACCTTGTTCTGCCACAATGTTTCCTTCCACTTTCCATGAATATGATGGCAGCAGACAGCTGTATGCTGCACATTTGACCTCGAGTGTGTGTGGGTCAAAACATTTCTGCATTGAATATCCATGTCTTTAATGGTTTTATATGTAGCCTAGCTTTAAGAGAAAATGAAATTTAGGATTCATTAGCCATCAGCAATAGCATCAAAAATACCAGAAAAAGAAATTGAAATCACTCTGCATGCAAGGAATGTAAATAGTTTAGTTCAATGCTTTCTCTAAAATAATTGATTTATTTTGGATGGACTTTCATATTTTACAGATTTCTTTTCACATTAAGCACATATTTTCAATTAAATTGCATTAAGGTATTGCATGTTTTATTGCAATAGATTATACCAATTTATTTTATATAGACCATACATGATATACAAGTAGTGCTGAATTTGCTGAGACAATTTGAAATAATTTAAAACTTTGTGACTCTTTTGTGCAGTGTTGGTCACTGCTGGTCATTTTAATTTGTCCTCATTGCCGTTTGTTCACCCAGAAGCCATTTAAGCAACACAAACCTTTAATACTTTTGCAATGTCAGTGTAAGCCAATAGCAAATATTATAGGACACAAGCCTATCCTTGGCCTAGAATTGACTCTTTGCAGCCCTTGCATCACAGGTGATACTGCCGGTCAAAAAAGTATGTTGGAGTCACACCATATTTAAACAATCACACCGAATTGAGCAGCAACAGCTCATTAAAACATAACTTAGAGATCTTATTTTAAAGATACACACATTTGCTCAGATGAATAACATTGCATGAAAAGCTTCTCTTAAAAAAAAAAAAAAAATCCCTTTAGCTGTCGTTCAACGCTTTGTTGCTGCCACCTGCTGGCCAATTTCTCCTACTACAGGTGCATGGTAAATTTCCACCTGTAGATCAAACTGCTGAGGGTGTGCGGCTGCATCGACATCTACAAACTGCACTCAGACTATTGGAGCAAAGCACGTTCCTTTTATTGAGTGTACAAAACAAGTGCAAAAATACCCTTCAGGACAATTACAGCTACAGCATTCAAATCAAAAAGCAGTACAAGGAAGTGCCCTTAAAAAAAAAAAAAAAAAAAATAGAAGAGCATTGCGCAGTAGAAAAGATTGCAAAACGTTGGCTTAGATTCACAGCATTTCATAAGTAACAAGTGCAAGCTGCGGAAACAAATGCCAAGTTTATCAGCATTCTCCCTCTGAAACTGAGCGCAGGGCACAGATGTTACAAGGAAGAATCTCTACAACCGACAATGAATCCAACACTTAATGCGCAACTTTGGTCCAGAAGCTAAATCACTATTACTTCCAGGGTGGCACGAACATGTTGTAGGATTATGAAACTACGGGAAAAGGAGACGCTGTCTTTGTAATAAGAGTAATTCATTGGTACAGACATCCAGTGATGCATGCAGTCAGAGTACCTAGTGTGTCTGAGCGTTGGCCTATGGAGGACAAACGCCTACGTGTTTAAATACGCTGTGGAAGGAGACTACGCTAAACAGGACTGAGTGAGGAGAAAAATACTGAACAGATAGCAGGACCGTCTAAGGCATCTTGGGTTGTGGTGCAAAACATTAAAAAAGGCACATAGCTTGTGGCTTTAGGGGGGCTATAAGTGGGACCCTAAATGCTGCACAAACACACCAACCTTTCACAAAGTAAGCCTAAGTTTTAATTCACCAACCACGCCCCCTGACACGCCCGTTTGCATCTACAGTATGGAGCACTTTGGCTTCTTTTTCTTCTCCGGCTCCTTTTTAGCCGCCTCCACCTCCACCTCCTTGGATCCATAGAAGCTGGAGAAGCAAGCGGCGGCGCAGATGGGCTCCCTGAGGCTCAGCATCCACCGTCCTTCGCCGTAATAGCGCAGCGAGCCGAGCTCCATCTCCTCCACCACCTCGCCCTGCGGTAGGGTCAGGATCTGGAGCAGGTCCAGGCCCGTTTGGACCGGCTGGACGCCCTCCGCGCACCCCAGCGTGACGTGGGCGCGGCTTCCGGCGGGCAGGGCGGCGGACCCGGGGACGGCGGCCTCCGGCTCCTTTTCCGCGTCGGCGGGCCAAAGCTGGAGCTGCTGCTCGGTGAGGGACACCCTGGCGCCGACGGTGCGGGGCGTGACGAAGAGCGCGGTCAGGGAGAGCTCGGACACAGAGCCGTAGGACTTGTTCACCACCTGGAGTAGCCGCGGGGAAAAAAAAAAAAAAAAAAAAACGGCACAAGATTAAAGCAAGATACAAGCGCATCCGTCTCAATTATTAGGGGTAAAAAAAAAAAAGTGGCTTCTTACTGGATTCTTTGCATACTCTGCTGCACCGTCTGCTTTTCCATAGTTGCAGAACTTTGTGGTGCAGTGCAGGGATCTTTTGGCCTGGAAGTACTGCTCCAGGTCCACCTCCTTCTCAGCTTCTCCTGTGACTAAAAATCAAACAGCAAACCGGTCTAATTTCCAAACACCAAAAAAAAAAAAAACAATTGTCTTAAATCGTCAACTTTAATGACACTCACAGTCAGCTATGTGCTTTTTGAAGGCTTCCAAGGTGTCCAGCGTCTTCAGGAAGTCCATGGCGGTGCACCCGATCTTGACCTGCACTGGAGACAGAAGGAACCAGCCAAAGTAAAGAGGGAGGGACGTCTCCTCCAGGGGAGCCTTCATCTCCAGCAGGCGGGCCTCCTCCAGCCCGCGGCCGCTCTTCTGCTTCAGCCGACTCGGGTCTCGGCTCCACTCGGTCTGCGGCTCCAGGAACACGACGACGAGCTGGTGCTCCTTCGCGATCTCTCCCAGGCGGGCGAGCCGGTCGTGGGCGTGGTTGGTGTCGTCTACGACGATCAGCACGGCGGAGGAGGCGCCGTCGCCGCAGCGCGCCACGACGGCCTCGTCCAGAGCCTTGTACCCGTCGGCGGAGGGGCCGTCGGGCTTCACGCCGTGGTCGTCGGCGCAGAAAACGGAGCACTGGTCTTTGTAGGCGTCGGCGATCGCGCGCGCCAGGAAGCTTTTGCCGCTTCCGGGGAGGCCCCTGAGGACGACGAGCGTGCGAGAGATTCGCAGGGCGGCTTTGGTTTCCTCGTGTTCCAGGAGGGGAAAAGAAAGTGAACCGGGCGCAGGGGCCGGATCTTTTTCCTTCTGAGCCTCTGGTTCTACCTGGACAGACTCAACAGCTTCAGCTTTTACCGCCGGCTCCTCAGGAACAACGGGCTCGGGTTTGTCGGCGGTCACCTCCGCCTGAACCGGCTCCCCACTCGGGCCTGATGGCTCCTTCTCCACGGCCGCCGCCTCTGCAGACTTCTTAGGCGACGCTTCAGTCGGCGCCGCGGTTTCTGGAACCGCTTCTTCTCTCGTCTCCACTATGGCGGGCATTTCGCTCTCGGCCTTCGCCTGCTCTGGTTCCGCCTGCTCTGGTTCCGCCTCGACTGGGCTCTGCGCCGCTGGTTGGGGTGTCGTTTCTGCTGGCTTCTCTGGCTCGGATTCAGGGGCACCCGCTGCCAGATGGGCCTGGACAGGCTCTGGGTTATTCGCTGGCACAGGCTGGCGTTCGGGGCTTTCTGGTTTTGTGTCTAAAGCCGCAGCTGGGTCAGAGGCCTTTTCTGATGACTCGGCTGATTCTGCCGGTGCCGCCGCACAGGGTACCGGCTCCTCTTCTGGTTTTTCCGCGCCGTCTTCCACCACGTCTTTATTTTCCTGGGTGGCGTTTTCTGCCACAGCTGGCTGTTCCGTTTCTTGAGCGCACGCCACCTCTGCTGCATGACCGTTCGCCGCCAGCTGGTCCGCTTCTCCCACAGCAGCTGGTGGGTTCTCAGGCTCGGCGGGCGCCACCGCTGCCTCCGGTTTTTCCTCTGGTTCCATTACAGCCGCCTCTTGATTTTGAGCTTCTGGAATGTCTGGAACCTCACTTTTCTCTGTCTCCATGACCAGTGTTGCACACCACCAGGTACCTTAAAAAAGACAAAAAAAAAAAAAAACAGAAATAAAAGCTTGAAATAAGTTTTACAGAACATTTAGATGTGAATGGAATTACTGTTTCCCTGAATACATAAATATTCAGGGAAACAGTCTGAATTCCAAAAATATAGCTTTATTTTTATGTTCACAATGTTGGTTCTGCATGATCTTATATAGAACAAACAGGAAGTTGCTCAATATCGGTTTAAAAAAAAAAAAAAAAAAAGTGTACCGGTAATAATAAATAGCTTTCACGATTTAGATTTCTGGAGATAATAAAGTTATCTAGGATCTTATCTCACAAAAAAAAAAAAAAAAAATAAATATATATATATATATATATATATATATATGTATATATATATAAATATATATATATATATATATATATATATATATATATATATATAAAAAAAAAATTCAAGCCCGGTTTTGATTAGTGTTGCCTTTTTGTGGTTCAGTGGAGGTTTTCCCAGCCTTGTGCATGCAGAAGTGAAAGCGCTAAGTAAGTTATTCAAATTTATACATTTACATTTATATGCCGAGGACAGTAAATCCTCAGTTAAGAGAGTTCAGAGAAACTAGATGGATTCTTCTGACTTTGCATAGAGATACCCAGCCTACAACCCTGCCAATAAAGCAGACAAAGGCTAATTAAGAAAATAGGCTCCTGGTGGGTAAAAAAAAAAAAATAATAATAATTTTGCTCCGTTTAAGGAAAAGTTGAGCTTTTCGACGCCAAGTGGGAGGAAAACCGTAAACTAAGACAATAAGAAAAGCGGAAGAGTTAAACTGAACTGAATGTAGCAACAATAGCAATTGCCCAATTTTAAATCGCCGTATTCGTCAAACTAAGAAACAGCAACTGAAACTCCAGTGGGAAATCCGGGGCTCTACAGACGCACACAGAACCAGGCAGTTTGGGTTTTAAGGTGGAGTAGCAGGGACGGCTAAAGTTACCCTTTTGTTCAAAGCAGAACCTGCACAGAGCATCTGCTGGACCCCCCAAGACACAGACGCGTGGCATTTGTCTTAAAATAAACCAAAAAAAGCGAGGTTAAACCTTTATTTAAAAACTATTAAAGACGGACATGTTTTAAAAAAATAAATAAATAAAACAGAAGGGAAATTAAAATCATGAAGAACACATTTTAGTCAGGCAAGCAGGAGGAGGGGAGTGGCGTTCACGCTCACATTAGCACGCCAGACAAAAACAAGGCTTCAATTAACGCGGCTGCACCGTCAGCAGCCACGCCACCGGGGTTTTAATCGGTGAACCGACCAGAAGTCAATCCGTATGTCCTGACCAAGTCAATTTTAACCGTGCAAATAAGAAAAATAGCGGGTTTTTCCTCTCTAAACGTAGTTTCGCTAACACGTCAGCTTACCAGAAACGCTGCAGTGAAGGAGCCCACGGAGCTGCTGCTGCTGCTGTGCTGACCACGCGTTTCCCCCACGGAGCACAATGACACGGCAGGCTGGCAGCACTGGACCCTGACGCCAACACGCTCGTCTGTCTCTTCAAGGGGGGGAGGAGAAAAAAAAAGGAGAGAAAGAACGGAAACTCCCGGGACGCGCATATGGGCGTGTCCTTAACCACGCCCCCTGTACCGGAAGTACAAATAAAGGATAGGATGAACTCTGTTGTAATCTAATCTTTAATTAGGCATTTTTTTAAAATCTATAAACAATGAATAATAAGAAAATCTCGTATCTTTGATGTCTTCCTAAATGACTTTCAGTTATACTTCAAATCTCTGAGATACGTTGAAACATGTAAAGGCCTGAATAAAATGTTAATCTATGTTAATTTCCTCAGACTTGAGACATCATTTTAAGGTATATTTTCCCTTTGTAAGGTTGTATGTTTGAATCTTTTCATGTTCCTTTATTTAAGTATGCCTCTCTGCATCCACCGTGGACATGCAGAACCTTTGAACCTTGTCAGCTGTTGTACCTGTTTGCATATGTTTGGCTAAACCAATTTATTATTAACAAAAATGAAAAACCTCAATGTCTCACCGTGGACAGTTTTGTCTTTCAATGCAACAGGCAAGAACGAGTCTACGATCTAAATAATGACTTAACATGCTCATTTAGTTCAGTTATACAATAAAAGTAGAACATTATTACACACAGTGCTTATCTTCCAGTCAGTTATTTCTGTTAATTATGATTATGGCCTAAATCTGGAAAAAAACAATAGCTTCTAATTCAATTTCTCAGAAAATGAAGTAATAACTAATTTTAAAAGAAACATTTTAATGCAGAAATGTTATGGCTTGTATAATCACGGGGAAGATTGCTGCGCTGGTGGTCGTCCAGCTGTCACTAATGCCCTCCACAGAGAGGATAAGCCGCAAAATGACTTCCCAGAGGGCTCTGTCCCAGAACTTTATAGGAAAGGTAAGAGGAAGAAAACAAGTGTGGCAGGAAATGCAAATGGAGGAGATTCACAATGGACTGTGGCTGCAGTCAGGGATTCATGAGCCAGCACATACAGGCATATCCAGGAAAAGGTCTACAACTGTCACTTTTCAAAAGAGACTTGCCTGGGCTAAGCTGAAAAAGGACTTTTATTTTATTGTTCAGTGGTCCTACGTTGTCCTTTCAGATTTAAGTCAATTTTGCATTTTATTTGGAAATCAATGTTCCCCCCGCAACCTGGAGATGGGAGAGGCACAAGTTGCCTGAGGTCCTGTGAGAAGCTTCTGCATTTAGTAGTGATTTGGGAGCCACGTAATTTGCTGCTGTTGGTCCACTGCGTTCTATTAGGTCCCGGTTTTGGGCAGCCACGTACCAGGAAATGTTGAAGGACTTCATGCTTCCCCGTGTTAACCAGCTTTGTGGAGGGGCTGATGTAACTTTGACCACAGTGATGCAGTAATTCATGCAAAAGAAGCCCTGGCTTAGTACAGAGCGCATGCACACTGCACAGACGTACTTTTCAGTGGGTCGACGTGTTTATATACGATATTCAAATTTTGAAATCCATCACTGTGTGTAACTACGCTGCATGAGTGAAGAAAAAAAAATGAACGAAAAAAAATAACATAAGTAGTCCTTCAAGAATTGTTCTAAGCCTCCTTCTCAATTTCAGCTGAGGTTTGGGTTCTAAAGGGTCTTTGTCATAGTCTGAACTTCTGTCATTTTTTTAAAAAAGTGCTTAAAAAGATGCCCAGTGGAATAAAATGGGTCATAAATACCATTTATTTTTTAATAATTTCAAATGAGTGTGCATTCTTGTGAATCCTATACACTGTTTATACCAAATTGTGGTACTGTTGAGTGTTACATTGGACCGACAATTTATACAGGATCTCTGCTCTGTACAATAAAGAAAAGGCTTTTGTCTTATGTGCAAAGTTAAAGCCACTGTAAAGTAAACTAATTTACATGTTGCTGATCCCATCGATAACAGTCTGTCTCGCTTACACAAGCATATTCTACATAAACCATGTGGTTTTATATAGTTCTCTATGCTTCCTTATTAAAGCTCAGGTTGAGCTGAGACTTTGTCATTGCAACTGATTTTTCCCAGTTAGGGATAAGGGTATTTGTATCATATGCAAATTACACCATTAATGTCTCAGAAGAGAAGTGAGAACTGACACAAGCAGGAGTTTCTCTCAGCTGGTACTCTCAACTTATAAAAAACAGAAAATAAAAGGAATGTTAGATTTTTTTATTAACAGTTTTTTTTTAGGGCTGCACATAGAAAACAGAAAACTAGAAATTGAAAACAGTCACTGTAAATGAGTGACTAAAAGGATAGCATCTGTCTTAAAGAGATATCAGTATTTTCCAATCAGTTCCGGGTCTTTACAGAGACACTATTCAAAGAAATCGATACAGGGAACACTTCCTCCAAAAAATCCCAACGGGGCGGGGGTCAAAACTAGAAAATCTGACTTTTAAACACTTTTTAATGTGGAAAGTTGCTCAGTGTTTAATCCGACATTGTCAGGGAAAGGCCGTGCTTCACGAAGACTGAATACGATGATAACGATGTGAGAACTTATTCCAATATGACGAACACATCTTAATAAATCACAACAGGATTCTCAATAGTGTCTGTTCTCTGGTGTGCTCTCTGTTCCAGAAATTCTCAGTGTGGTAGATGTTCCTTGGCTTCATCAAGTGCCTGAAGAGAAAACGATACGGTCAGAGATATAAAGAAAAAAAAAAGCCTTAAAAGAAAACTAACAGAAGGAATAAGATGACGATAAAAAACCTGTTGGATGGCACTCAGTGCTGTGTCATCATTTAGAAGTTTAGCCAGGCTCAAAGCTTTCTCAAAGTGAGATGCCGATGATTCAAAGTTTCCCAGATTCACTGAAACAAAAACAAAAAAAGAAAAAAAAGAAAAAGGAAGAAGTAGCAGAACTTTAAACATCAAGCGAGGATTAAACTGACAGCATTAGAGCTTTGTATTAGCTTATACACTAAGCCTGCACGTTTCAAAATACTATAAAAGCTTTAATAGGAGAAACAAAAGATGAATAATTACATTCTGCATGTCCAAGCAAAACCCTGGCTCTCAACTGCCACGTGTCATCAAACATTTCCTCAGCCGCGGCGACAGAACGCAGACCGTAGTCTCTGGCTTTTTCAGCACGGCCGAGCTCCAGCTGGCAACAGCCGATATCATGAAGCAACCAGATCTTCTCCAAACCTTCATGAACTAAAGGAATCTTCTCTTCCCAGCTGAATTAGCCCAGGACCAAGAAAAGAAAACCCAGAAGAAAACATAAATAAATGTGTTTTAAAAGTACATTGTGTAATGTGTTCTTTACTTACAACTCTAGGGCTTTGGCAAACTGTCCAGTTTCAGCATGGGTGCGACCTATGTTGCCCAGGGCCCTGGATGTCGCTTCTAGGAATGTACTGTCGATAAGAAAGATTGCTGAACATGCGGCCTCTTGTTAAAGGTTACGCTCACCCCGATTGTTCGGTTTCTTTAGGTTCTCACCACTGTTTCGCCAACTCCAGGTCTTTGTGATGCTGCTGCAGCGCTTTATCCATGTCTCCCAGGTCAAACGAAGCGTTTCCAATGCAGCTATGCAGGAAGCATATCATCTCCTCTTTCACTGGGCAGTCTTTCTTTGACCATCCTTGAACCATCTTCATTATTTCTTCCGCCTTTTTCAGACTACCTTTGGCATTCCCCGAGGTCAGCTCTGCAACGGCAGATGACAATGTAAACTATTTTACACAGAGAACACAAGACAGCGGTGAGCCACAAGTTCAGCCAGCGGCCCGTCCTACCGCCGTCTATCTCTTCGAGGCTCCTCAGGAGAAACTGGACCTTGTCAGACGGGGCGTCGGATTTCTGCTGCTTGGGCTGACGCTTTCTATCTTTGAGGGAAACGGGCTTCTCTTGACTCCACAAGTCAGCGCAGTTATCAAGAGACGTGATGCTGCTCTGGATGATGTCCTCCACCCGTTCGCCACTCTTTGTCACACCTTTAGCCAAATCTGTGCCAGATTGTATCAAAACTTTTAGAGAGAAGTCTTTGAAAAGTGAAACATACGTCACACTCAGAAAAGTGTGTGAAAGCTTTGCGCATCGTGGGCCAGCAAGGTGCTGACTTCATCAAACAATAGGCAAACGGACAAAAGCAAACGAGGATACATGGACAGACCTTCGTCCTGCAGAAGCTTCTCTAGAAATTTCTTGTGCAGGTAAAACTCTCCCAGCAGTTGTTTGGTGGTCTTCTCGTTCTTCAGGGCTTCCGGAGTCTGACGTTTTGCTTTTTTGGTCAGATTTTGAACAACAGCAATCGGCTGCACTCTCTTCACCGGGTATTCGTTTGAAAAAACAGAAATGTAAGAAAACCAGATTAGATACAGTCTAACAACATCCATATGTAAGAGCTAATGTTGTCCGATAAACCAAACAGCCAGTAGAAACATGTATTTTTTTTAAAGTCATGTGCTTATTGCAGAGATAGGTGGAACATCGATGGAGTTTCAGTCACTAGTGAATTGACGTTCTATTAGCTGTGACATCATCCAGGGAAGACAGATCACCCGCTACTACCATCTAATGTAGAACAGATTACTAGATCAATGTGTGCTTCTGTGCTTTTTTGTCTCTCTTGTTGTGTCTCTGCTCTGTCTTCTGTAACCCCCAGTCGGTCGAGGCAGATGACCGTTCATACTGAGCCCGGTTCTGCTGGAGGTTTTCCTTCCCGTTAATGGGGAGTTTTTCTTTCCACTGTCGCTTCATGCTTACTCAGTATGAGGGATTGCTGCAAAGCCATGGACAATGCAGAGGACTCTCCCTGTGGCTCTACGCTTCCCCAGGAGTGAATGCTGCTTGTCGGGACTTTGATGCAATCAACTGGTTCCCTTATATAGGACATTTTTGACCAATCTGTATAATATGATTGAATTTGACTTTGTAAAGTGCCTCGAGATGACATGTTTCATGAATTGGCACTATATAAATAAAATTGAATTTAATTGAATGGCGACTGAGCAAGGCCACAGCTGGTCAGCTTTTCATTAATGCATATATGGGGTGGAGGCTTCCTCACATTTTCAGATATCAAAAGGGAAGCAACTGTAGCACACAGTAGTGGAAACGTAAATGGCATCAAAGAAAGAAATGCATTGACGCATTCTGTACACATTCTTGGGTAGATGCAGATTGGACCTCCATGCAATGGGAGAAGTTCTGTGGAGTCATCCTCATCAGCAATCAAGAATCTTCCATTGTCACCATGTGTTACCAAACATGGTGAGGTTTCCTTTGAGGCAGACACTGGCTTAGGATGTACACGGATAACATGACAGACAAAACAGACTTGGTATTTACAGGATTGTTCTTTTTACATAAAAGCATGAAAGTTTGCATCAGAGTCCAAGAAATCTGATAGCAGTCCCTTTGTGAACGATATGAACCGCTGTGAGCTTACAGGAATTAATCCCTCTTTCAATTTGAAGTAATGAAGCAATATTTGTGCTTCATTAAGGCTGCATTTGCAGAAATGGGCAATTTGATATTTCCGAAAATAAGAGTGTACAAATAGGCAATAGCGGTAGTGTGACTGTAACATAATGGGCCACACACTTGTCAGCAGGGGGCGATAAACTGTTTCTGATTTTATTGGTTCTGGATTTGATGCTTCTGAAACATTGCATCTGACCCTTCTCTGAACTCATGCTACATAAACTGAGTCCAGATCCTGCAGTCGCCATCCCACAATCCCCTGAGCTGTACTCACCAACTAAATTCATCCTCTCCTGCACTGTGCAGCTCCCATACCATACAGTTATATGCTGAGACACAAAACACTTTCAATGGTAGCAATGTAAAAGTTCTTTAGCAGCTTTGTGGAGAAGTCCAGTCCGTTTCAGTTTCCTGAGGAAGACGAGCCGTTGTCTGGCCTTCTTCACCAGGTATGAGGTGTTCACAGTCCAGGAGAGGTTGGAGATGTGAATGCCCAGGAACTTTATGGTGTTCACACGCTCCACCTCCTCCCCCTGTATGCAGGGTGGACATGTTCAGTCTTCCTGGACCTCCTTTATTCTATTATTCCCTCCTAGGTTTTGCTGGTGTTCAGGATCAGGTTGTCCCTGGAGCACCACTGTGTCAGATTGTGGACCTCCCCTGATTTAACAGCATTTGAAAAATGTAGTTTGAAACAGCAGAGAGGAGCCCTGTGCAAACTTCTGCCAGGAAAGCTTTAGAAACACGCATAGTCAAACATCACTGCGGGCCAGGGCCAAGACGGCACTGAACCTTTCTTTTTTTTTTATACTGTACAATGCAGATAATCTCAAGGAATCATTTGGAAATGACAATGGACCATGACCTGTTTAATCTTTCCACGCTGCAGGTCGGAGGTCTCGTGCACACCCTGCAATAATTAACTGATTGCACAAACAATAAGTGGGTGGTTCTAGTCAGTGTCTGCTGTAATTAAAGTGCTTTATAAATAAAGTAGGCCTGGCTAATGTTGAGGCTTATCTCACTAAACTCAGCAAGACTTAGAGCAGGGATTGCCAAAGTGTTTTTTCTCCACACAATAAAGATGCGTAAATAAACCTTTCCTTTGTTAAATTAAAATCAAAAACTGTACATTTGATCAATAAATAAAAATGTATTGTAATGATCCGTATTAGACTTTATTGCTAAGTGCTGTTGCACACTTACTGTTTCTTTAAGTTAGGTTGTTTTGGGGTTTATACCGGAAGAAATGTGCCGCTCTGCCAGTTCTCTCCCTCATATCAGACACAAATCAAATTAAACTACTTTGTGTTTGTATTTTGCGGCGTAAACTGTGAGTCAGACTCAGATTTAGAAGCTGGTACATGTAATAAACAAAGTGAGAAGAACACACACACAGGTCATCAGCGTTTAGTCCGTGAATCCACCTGGATGGTCTCTGAAGCTTCAGGTTGTGGAGGTGTGACCGATCTTTTTCTGGCTCCAGACTGAGCCACCGATGCTCCTGAAAATCCTCAGGATCCTGTTGTGGATGTTGTGTGTAACTTTATTGCAATTTCATTAAAATTATGTTCCAATTTTATTTCCATAACCTTTGTTATGATGGCTGAGTTGTAATGACAATTTAATGTTATGTATCGTTTTATTTTTTTGAAGATTGAGGGGGTGTGTCAACCCGGTTGGGACACAGAGAGGGGTGCACTGACCTAGAGGATGTTTTTTGTTTTATTGACACCGGATCTCTGTTTTCAGTAGCACAGACTTTCAGTACAGACTTCTAACACATCAAACAAGAAAAACACTTACCTCCTCTTCTTCTTTAAGGAAGGACAGGTCTCCTTTAACTTCCAGTTTGGCAGAGGAAGGATCTGTGGCACAGCAGAGAGAGAGAGAAATCAAGTTTAGACTTGTAGTAAAGTGGAATATTTCATGTGATGAAACACCAAAAACGTCACAGTGAACGCCACTTACTGCCAACAGAGTTTGTTATGGCCTCCTCTGCCTTCTGGATGCCAATCTTGAATCCTTCCATCTGTGGGCGAATCTTTTGCCCTCTGTGGTTAAACACCAGCGCAAATTCAAATTCACCCATGTAATACAGAGCATCTGCTTTTTGGGACAATGCCTGAAAAAAAATGTGAGAAAAAACACCACCACATCAACCTACGATGGCTCTATGTTTCATTAAAACGTTTTTTTTAACTCATCTTAACCCCTGATGGGGAAAGATTACCTCAGGATACGACGCGTCCTCTTTAAGTGAAGCTTCGGCGTCCATTAGAGCATTTTTAAACTGGCCCATCCGCATGTAACACTTGGAGCGAGCGACAAAGCATTTCTTGTCTGTAGGGGCTAAATCAAGCGCCTAAACAGATAGTAAAGTTAGGTTATTTCGTTTTTTTTTTTTTTTCAAAGAAGCGCTAGCATTAGTCACACACACCATCTTTTAACTCACCGCGTCAAAGCTGCTGAGCGCCTGTTTGTAATTCCCTTTGCGCAACTTCCACTCCCCGTCGGCTCTTAAAGATGAAACTTTATTTTTTAAGATCTCCTCCTCGCTGTATTCATTTTTTCTTGCCATTTTTCTTGTTTGTTTTTGTTTTAAAAACACACCTCAAACCTGAATTTAAAGATGTCAACAAAACGGCATGTTGAAGGTATCCTAGCAACGGCAGCCGGGGGGGAGATGGCGCCCTCTTGTGGCGATTGTCCGGTTACTCAGAAAGTTGCGTTAATATAATGTAATAATATAATGTAATATTAGATTAGATTCAATCATATTAATTGAATAATATTAATATTCAATAATAATATAATATTATGAAGAAACAAAGAAGAAAACTAGTTCGGGGAAACCCAAAGAAGGCCAACTTTATTGACACAGCTGGTACTTTTCAAAGGTAATGAAAGAATGGTTTCAAGGGGCCAAAAACGGAGGGCAAAGATGAGGACAGACTTCTTTTCTTTTTTTAATCAGGAAGAAACTAAAATTTGCCAGGTTTCTATTTTTCCACAGTCTGGCCATCTTAACCAGCATATGATCATCTGCAAATTAATGGCATTGCTCCTCTTCATGCTTTCCTCTTAATTAAAACTACATGGCTTGGATTGGACTCCGGTAATATAGGCCATTTTTTTTTTTAGCAGATTTCATGCAAAACCCAGCAAATCAAACATCTTCCTGCGGAAAGGCTCAAAGCATGTTTTCTTTTTTTTGAAATAGAAGTGTCTTCATCTTATAGCGAAGGTTTCATGGCAGAAAACTTACAATAAATATATAGAAGTGAAAATAAAAATAAGATAAAAAAAAAAAACCTGAAAAAACTTTCAACATCACAAATTAACACTTTACATTCCAGTAAAATGTACAATGCAGCAAGCTCAGAATGGTAACACCAAACATAAAACCTGTGATGGCAAAAGGGAGAGGGTGGCGTGGCCAGCTACGGAGCGGTGTCTCTGCTGGCATCTCTCTCGTGTGCTCTGGCCAGGCCGTCTGTGTAGGTCGGGAGCTCCAGCTGTTTTCTGCCTTTAATACAAAATGATAGCGTGCCCCCCCCAAAGCCTATGACAAGGACGCAGGTTTTAGCGTGAATTTTTTAAACCGGTGGGAGGTGGTTCTTTCTCTGTGACTTTCTCCCCCCTCTCACAAACCATCGATCAAGTTACCAAGTTTCATGCCGAGAATAATCCCTCGGAAGAAAAGTGGGTCAAAATGACAGCCTGCTGGATGGAGCGGTGCATCTCAACGGTTTTCCTAGGATGACGCTTCCTGTGCGGAATCTACTATTGCTGCACATTTTCTCCTCCAAAGCGCCAACTGAATGTTTGGACCGTTGTAGGTAGCCATTGTGGATTTTTGAATTTAGTTTTATTCTGAAAGGGGGGGCGAACAAAAATAAGTAAATTCAAAAACCAGTTGCGCTAAATCAATCGGAGTCATCGCATCGCTGCATGTGGTCATTGGGTTGCTTCACTGAGTCAATAGCGTCATTAAATACAGATGGTGGGTAAGAGGGGTTGACATTGTAGAAAAGTCCTGATGTGGTTGCTGTTAATGCAGACACCGGCTCCAACTAACCAAACTGGAAGAAGTAGTTTCCTGGTCCGGATGCTTAAAAAAAAAAAAAAAAAAAAAAACAGAACCAAATTTACACGTAGCATTAAAATTCATTTTACTGTTCAAACAACAACAGAAGAACATATTTTCTTCAATTACCTTCAAAGCTAAAGCCCCCTGGTCCTCCAAAGAATGCCTTGAAAATGTTGTTGGCATCAAAGTCTGGCAGGAAAAAGACAACACCAATTAATTAATAGCCGGTACGTTAACCCCAGCATCACTGTAAGACTCTGCATTTGTATCTGTTCACCCATGAGACCTCCCGCTCTTAAGCTCGGCCTCGGTACTGACCTCCCATGTTCATGCCGTCATCCTCGAGGTCCTGCCCGCTGTCGTAGCGGGCCTTCTTCTTTGAGTCTGAAAGCACGCTGAAAGCCTCGCCCACCTCCTTAAACTTTTTCTCCTCTTCCTTCTGCACCTCAGTGCTAGCTCCGCTGTGACGGTCTAAGGAATTAAAGACAAAGGACAGACAAAGAGAAATAGAATGATGCTTTACAGGTGGAGGCTGCTCCATAAAGGTCTTATGGCCAAGCAATGAGCACCTGGGTGATGTAAAAGGGCCCGTTTGCGGTACGCCTTTTTGATGTCCTCCTCCGTGGCGTTTTTGTCCACGCCGAGTATCTTGTAGTAATCTTTCCGCTTGCTTTTCTTTAACTCCAGCTGAGCTGTTTTGAGGAGATGTTTGTGTTCTAAAGTGTAAAGAAAAAAATAACATATTCATAATATGCATTTAACTGATGTTTCAGTATGTGAGGCTTTGTCTCTTTTCGCAAAACAAACAAATATATTCACACTAGCAGTCAAAAGTGTGGACCCATGTTTATCATTCAATGATTTTCCTTTTTTTTTTTTTTACTTTCTACACTTTAGATACATATAGAAAACATCCAATATATGAACCAAAAGTATGCAGAATTACACAGTAAAGAAAAGATTGGGAAATAATTTAAAACATCTTTAATATTGTAGATTCTTCAACATAGCCCCCCTTTGTTGTGATTACTGCTTTGAACTCTTGGTATTTTCTCAGTGGCTATGTTACATGCACAAAAGTTCAACATCGGATTGAATTGTATTCAGATTAAAAACCAAAAATATAAAAAAATAAAAGTCTAATTATATCGTTGATATGGGCACACAATCAATTAATCTGATCATAATGTGTGTGTATATGCACCTGGGTCTATTGAGAATAGAACCACTCTGACAAGCGCAGTTATCAAATTTCCCTACAAAAACCACAGAAGAAGAACTTCCGTCTTTGCTCAACAACAAATAATAGCAAACAAAGGAGTAGTGTACAAGATTGTTTGTCTTTCGAGCTCCCAGGCTGAATTTGCATGAGGTTCTAATTACGGTTGAGTCGTAGAATTGAATAAACAACCATTTTTCGGTTATCTTAATGTTTCAAAAGGAAAGTTTGTATCGGGAGCCCCACCAGTGTCAATTTACAACGTATTTGCACCACTCAACAACGCAGAAATGTCATGTTTATATCGGGGGCACATGCACACTCAGGTCAGTTAGCCACATTCAGAATAACCTGATCCTGACAAGCGTTTATATGCATGTTGATCAGATTATCAATCTTCATAAACCACCCCTCGCATTTGGAATACAATTTAATTCCCATTGATCTTAATCTGATCACAATATTCTGATTACTGTTATGTTTACATGATGCATTTTTATTCCGATTAGCCCTGTATTTCCATTACTTTTATCCTTGTAAACGTAGCTAATGAGCTTCATGAAGTTGTTACTTGAATAAGAAGGTGTCTAAACTTTAAGGGGTAGTGTATTTTTAACCATATAATAAAAGTAAGCAGACTTGTCAGTCCTAACAATGCTTTTTAGATGTTTGGAAATTCTAGTTTAAGAGCCACATGTAGCTTTTCTTCTTGACCCGTGGCTTACACAAGCCTGTCGTGATAATCAATAAATCAATTAATCACACGATAAATTTTAAATCACATGATGAATTAAAATAAGCATAACAATTTGCGTATGCATGCGTGCTCATTTCCCCTTATGTTTCCATTTGTTCTCTCTCAGAAAGGGATAAGAAAAGGTTTCATTACGGTGCATCGGTGTCAGCTCACCCCTCCGTTCTTGTTTCCTATGGGAGGGGTTAAGTTCTGCCAGGGTTTCCCTCAGAAAATGAGGGAATCCTGGGGGTAGTTGTCCAGGGGGTTGTGGGAGGTACTCATGGGACGGGGAATTAAAAGCGTGAGGAGCGTCGTGTGATGCAGCTCGAAGGAGGGGCACAGCCTTTACCTGGGTACCATAGCATGCATCAAGCTAATAACAGCTAGCGCGTTAGCTTAGTTGACCGGGAGGTTTTCTTCCAGACGGGAACTTAACCGACAGTTATATGTGGCTCTCAAACATCGAGGCTTTTAAAATAAACAAACGACACTTAGCCTGGCGGGGGGCGAGTGAAGCCTGGTGGCCAGCCAGGCTTATAATGAAGTGGGGGAGACCCAGATTGTGTTAGGTAGGCACATGAGAGCCTCGTGAGGGAGAGCCAGAGAAATGGTAGCTTGAAAAGAAATCAAACTGGTGTCAAAGCCAAACACGAGCGCTGCAGGGTGGGAGTTTTTTTTCTTTGGACTTAAACCAAATGACGCCCCGCACTTAATGTCTGAGCCGGTAGGTCGAGAGGATATACTTGCGTTATTATGCCATTATCATATTAGTTGAAAAAGGTTTGACAAATGACAATAACATGATTTATCGCAATAATTTTTCAGAAAAATGTATCGTCTAGCAAAATGTGTTATCGTGACAGGCCTAGGCTCGCATGGCGTTGTTTTGTGACACCTTTATTTGAAAGTGGACTGACAGGAAACAGCGTTGGAAGAGAGGGAAGACATGTGGCAAAGGTCTACAGACCAGGAGCTGAACCCGGGATGGCTGCGTAGGGGACGAATGGGCTCGACACACGTTAGGCTACCTCGATTCCTCTCCATTCATTTTCCATTAAACTCGTGCGATGAGTTGACAATCATATGTCTTCCTCCAGTCAAGTGACTGCCGAAATCTGTGCATGTGAAGCTCGTACAACTTGATGTGCACATGCAGGCTTGTGATGTCACAACAAAGTTGAAATTTGTATATACAAAATACTTTTGCCACGTCTCATTACACTACAACCAATCATTTCATTGTTTGAGAGGGGAAAAAGAAAACATGCTTTGAGCCTTTCCGCATTGTTTGAGAGGGGAGTATGCTACACACTGCAGTCTGCAACCACTTTCATAGAGGAAAACCTAATTTTAGCTGTATCTGACTTTCCTATATTATATGAAACTTCACACAGCGATTATTGAGATACACATAACAAAAGCAGTTGTAAATGAAAGTTGTTGGTGCTTTCATCGTCTTCTGACTCTTCATCCTCTATGCCTCGTCTGTCATGGACTGCTTTGAAAATGACAAAATCCCTCCAATTACATAACAAATCACATTTCTTGGACAAAAGCGACCCCAGAGTGCGATTTGCAACGCTGCCGTCTGCCATTCCGTCCGGTGTGTTGGGTTTCACCCCGGTGGAGATGACCGCCACCTGTCGCTTGTCGCTCCCCGTGCGTTGAGCCCATAAGGCCCCCGCACACTACCCCAGCGCCACCACCGCACCCGGCTCACATTAACTGGACTGATATCTCAAGGTTCTCGTTTTGACTACAGTTTGTGGAATATTTTAGACTGAAATTTGTTTACTATGAAAAATATCTCCTTCTGCCTGCGTTCTACCTCTTTATCCAGCTAGGACGCTTCTGTCCACTAGGGGGAGCACAATTAAACCAGAAAGTTCCATCAGTTCTTAACACAAGTCATGTTCTCTTGATGGCACAGCATATATGTCCGCCATAACCTCCCCCCTCCACCCCAAAAAAAACAAAGAGATAAAAAAAAAACATTCACAGCCCACTTATCTACAGAGATCTATCCATCCATTTTAAAACTATTTTTGCTGGATTGAGTCACAATAAAAGTCACGTTAAGGATGGTTTGTTATGCCCGCCCAGGAGCCTGGCTTAAAGTCGTGGAAGAAGGGCGCTGTCGTATGTGTTCCTGAGGATATTTTGTGGCCTCAGCTGTTTTTATTTTCAAGTAATCAGTTTAGAAATCTGAAAATCTGAGATAAACATGTCTAAGTTTATGTTATATAGTCTTTGAGTTTTTAAAACCCGGACATTTAGTTGTGCGGCTCTTTGTAATGTTGCTGGATTTTATTCTGGCTCTTGATCCTGAACACCCATGCTCTAATGTATTTAGATTCTTACCTTTTGTCTTTTCTGTCTGGTAGACCTTCTCATAGTCCCTCACAGCCTCTTCATACTGCTCTGTGTCCATGTAGCTGAAATAAAGTGAGCAAAAGTCTCACTTGTTTAAACAATGAGCTGTCAGGCTCAATATTATTAATAATAATAATCTGTTTCTACTGAGGTCTGAAAAATGATATACAGTATAACATGTGCTCCTGATCACAACTAAGTCCTGAACATACCACTGTGCTCGCCGTAAATAGGCCTTGATGTAGGTTTCATCTAGTTTAATGGCCTTTGTGCAGTCTTCAATGGCCTGTTCTAGTTTCTTCAGCTGCAGAGAACAAAAACAAACAATAATGCAGAGACTGAAAGACTCACTTCTGTTTATGTTGATAGCACATCATGATAGGAATACTAAACAGAAACTGAACGTGTGTTCGCATTAGGATGCACAGACTTAGGCTACGTTCACACTGCAGACCTTGATGCTCAATTCCGATTTTTTTGTGAAATCGGATTTTTTTGCGTGGTCGTTCACATTTTCAAATATAAGTGACTTGTATGTGATCTCCTGTGTGAACTGAATGCGTTCAACTTCGTGTCCCGAATGCGCACTCGAGGACGTGATGACGTCACACGTAGCAAGCGTCCTCAGTGTTTGCGGAAGTAAACATGGATTATAATGCTGGCGCGCATTTTGCGGTCATTAATTTATTTTCTAACCGGAGCTTTCCCTCCATTGACTGCTCTTCTCATTGTAGTCCGCTATGGGTGTCGTCTTTCTTCCCGCTTCTGCATAGCAGGACGCAGAATAGTGACGTTTGTCGAGTATTGGTGACGTACAGGTCGGATAAATGCGACCCGGCCGTACAGACACAGGTCGCTTTTGAAAAGATCAGATACGTATCGGATTCAGGACCACATATTCAAGTGGCCTGGGTTGCATTTGAAAAAATCCGATCTGTGTTGTTCAGACTGTCATAAAAAGATCAGATACAGGTCGCATATGAGCAAAAAAATTGGATTTGGGTCGCTTCAGGCTGCAGTATGAACGTAGCCTTACAGAAACATTCATTTATACTTCTTAACTTTTTAAATCTTATTCTTACATGGTGTCCAACACCTATCTGAAAATTGTCCTGACTTATTAAACATTTTATTGTAGCTGAGGCTGTATGTGAAGGGATGTTCTCCCTATGAGAAGGGAGATTGAAAATGTTGCACCATTCGTTTTTGCAAAAAAAGCTCAAGATTCCACGTCACAATTATGAACTTTGTGTTGATCCTTTATATGAAATGCAGATAAGTGGTTCGAAGTTTGAGGCTGCAACGTTACAAAGGCTGAAAAAGTTTAAGGAGTATAGATGTCTTTGAAAGGCACTGTATTTCCTCACAATTATCCAGGCGTTTCTAACCTTAGATCCAACGGTGGCTCTATTACAGTACAGCTTGGCATTAGTCTTGATGTTGTTCGGGTCTATTGTCAGGGCCTCAGAGTACAAATCATACGCCGCCTCGAAGTTTCCCTCCTTGAACGCCTTGTTCCCTTCTTCCTTTTTGGCTTTTAATGCTTTGGCATTCTGGGAAGACAACCACGCAGCATCCATAAGAAACGTCCAAAGACACTGTAGTGGTAAATTTACAATTTCAAACAGGTCAAAGAAATTCCACTAAAATATACAATATTCAGATTTAATCAGTAGGGCTCGCAACAAGTGCCGTTTAGTGATTAATGCACGTCTTCCGCTTAGTTACTCACTCTACATGCGAGTCGAGCCTTGTCATGGTCAGGAGCCATACGCAAGGCCTGGACAAAGAACTGAACGGCCTTATCAATGCAGTCCTCATAATAGAGACAGAGACCCCGCACGTACAGAGCGTCTGCGTTGGTGGAGTCCATTCGGAGTATGTCACTGAGAGGAGGCAGAGGGAAAACGGCAGGATTTTGGATTTTGTTTAATCATGTCTTAAAAGCTACAAGAAGTGGAAAAAAAATCTCGATTTTCACCTCGTTACAACAAACTCCTAAAAAGGTAAAATAAAACACAAACCTTTTTTTTTTTTTTTCAATTCTCACCTGGCGACAGACTGCGCCTCTGGGTAGCGTCCCAGCAGCGCTAAACACTCTGCCTTCAGTATCCTGAACTTTTGACAAGCCGACGCACACTCCAAGGCACGGTCCATGCAAAAGACAACCTGGACAGAAACAACAGCATTTCCATGGTTTGCTTTTTTCCCCTCAAAGCTTCACGACATGTGGAGCTCAACAAATTAAACCATCATTGAAGAGGTTATTTCGTTTATTTTGGCAATTCAATTTCAAAAAGTGAAACTAACTACGTTCATTACACACAAAGTGACACAATAATCTTTATTAATTACAATATTATAACCATAATTATGGCTTAAAATGAAACCCTAAAATTCTGAAAATAAGAATTTTACATAATAACATTAAAAAAACATTTTATTTTCCTACACAAATCCTACATTACAGCCATGTTATGGCCTACGCCGCCTACTGCCTTGACAATAACCAACACCCTCCACAAACCACAAAAGGACTCGGGTAAAGAAGCCAACTGTTCACAGAATGCTGTATCAAAGCATATTACTGGAAAGTTGAGCGGAAGGAAAAAATGTGGTTCAAATAAGTGCAGAAGCAACAGGGACGACAGCAGCACTGAGATGATTTTGACTTAAAGCCCATTCAAGAATCCAACGGACTGCAGCTGGAGTCGCTCCTTCAAGAGCTTCCACACACATGCAGGAGATGCTGCATTCCTTGTGTTAAGCCACTCCTTAATTATAGACAATGTCAGAAGTAACTCACCCAGGTTGGAAAGAAACTGGACCAGCATGTTGTTCTGGGCTTTAATTACCCTCTCACATTAAAGCAAATGTTGTATATCATTAGGAATTAAAGTCCCACAGGCTGCAGGTAGAGTAGAACGGCATAGGATCCACGTATGTCTGAAGTCCCAGTGTAAAGTTTCAACAGTCAGTCATGATTCGGGGAGTCATGTCTTTGGCTGATGTTTGTCTACTGCGTTGTGGCGAGTCAAAAGTCTGTGCAGCCATCTACCATCACATTTTAAAGCATTTCATGCTTCCCTATGCAGATCTTTACAGCCGGACTTGGCAACTACCATCTCTGCAAAAAGTACCGACACCTGCTTTAATGACCGTGATATCACTGCTTGACTGGTGAGCAAACTGGGGCCTTATTTCTGTATCAAAATTTCCTTTATTTGTATCATCTGGGATTTGCATTAACTGTAAGTTATTAAAAGCTAAATTAACAGAAACTAATAAATGAACTATGTCGCGGTGTGTGGGGCATTTTTGACTTGATCAAAATAACTAAACCTTTCAGTTATATTCTAATTTCTTAAGACATCCTGTACTCTACTCAAACAACTAAGGAAAAGACAAAAAAATCTATAACAGAATAGAAGTTTATTCATCTCTGATGAGAAATTAAACTGATTACTTTCAGTTATCCACAATACTGTTTAACAAATAGTACAAAGAACAATATATTTTAAATACACTATATATTTTAAATACTTTAAAAATAGAGCTTAAATTGACACGATTATTAATCTTCCTATGTGCATGTGTGTGCATGTACATTAACAATGAGGGTGTATTTATGTGTTTGATTGCAATCTAGTCAGAAGCTTACCATTCTGAAGTCTCTCTTTTCAAATCCAATCTCTGCCATTCTCTCATATTCAAGGATGGACTCTGCATTCTTTAGCTGCAAAAGAGATTTTTTTTTGATTCAGTAACCATGCGGAAGACTCACACGTCAATAACCAGTCCCTTTGTGCGCCATCGCCGGTCCTTGTAGAACCAGTCTGACATTAGCAGGACGACTTCTGGAAATAACCTGACATTCACTGAGAAACCGCCCCGACTGATCTTCTCATCCGACCTCTTTGCATGCATCATACATACAGCATGTCACACGCACGGTCTGCTCCAAAGGCATTTCACTAGTGGATAATCAGATTAAAGTTTTCAGGTGAGAGTCTAAAACCGAGGAGATGCTCACCTCCTGCTGGGCCTGGCTGTTATCTGGCTCCAGCTCCAGAACTCTCTGGAAACAGCGGCTGGCAGCCATAGCGTTGCCAAGCGAGAGGTGGCACTTACCCTCTCGCAGATGTCCCTGTGCACAGAAAAGCCGACAGCTTAAAGAAATAAAGTCTCCTGAAATTATATGCAAAGCAACCCCACGCTTTGTTAAATGACACGTCTTGCATGTATCTAGTAAGGATGTATGGGAACTTACACACCAAGTGGTTAAATGTACATCCATAAGAGTACTAAAGGGAACGTGCAGCGTTCAGGTTGACAACAAGTAGGGCTGAACAATTTTGGAAAATAATTTAATTGCGATTTTTTTTCTTAATACTGCGATTTATTTTCCAGTTTAATTTATCATGTGTTTTAAAATATATACAAACAACAAATCAATTTGATTCCTCGCCGTGTGGATTAGTTGCTAAAAGACCCACAGCATCTAAACTCAGAGCAGAAATGATTGCGTTCTGCCTACAATATATTTCAATCAAAATTGCAATTTTGACTTTTCTCTGCGTTAACAAGAAACAAAAATGGCCTCCTAAATAAAGATGTTTGTAAACAAGGACTATTTTAAATATGAACTTTTAATGTTCCTATTGATCAGAATATTATTCAAGAGATTGGCTTTTAATTTAATTGGACATCAATCCTTGTTGAACATAAAGTGCAAAGTCCAACCAACAAGCAAGTCTATGTATTAAACTGATTGACCTGTACTTAATGCTTTGTATGATTATACAAACTCTAAAACAAGTAATACAATTAGATTATCTCACTGCTGCAACTGTCTTCCCTACCAAAAATTGCAGACCTCTGCGATTTGGAAATTGCGTATTTTTAAATCACGATTATATTGAAAATGCGATTAATTGTTCAGCCCTAACAACAAGATATCGATATTTATAAATGGTTACAAGCAAATTAAATTATTCAACAACAATAGAAAAAACAAACAACCAACAAATGACTATTAGTTCTGATTTCGGCCAGCTTACTTTCATAAAGCTGTTGTCTAGTCGCACTGCTTGCTGGGAGTCCTCCAGAGCCTCCCTGTATCGGCACAGCATCATTAGCGTGGCCGCCCGGTTTCCGTAGTAACTCGCGTTTTTTGGACACATGTCTGAAACACGAAAAAGGGATCTTGGCCTCAGTCTTTATGTTTCTCAATCGAAAAGGAAACCCCGCACCACTGACAGCTGAGGGAAACAAACAAAAATGACTTTTGCGACACCCACCAATGGCCTTGGTGTAGTAATTGAATGCCTCTGTGTAGTCCTTCTTCACGTAAAAAGCATTGCCCTGCTCCTTGAAGGCCTCCGCGTCTCTGTGGGTGGAATCGGGCAGCGAGGAAACACCAAAAAAAAAGAGAAATAAAAGAATTTAGCAGGAGAAATCCGAGACATTTATTCACATCCATTCTTGCGCAAAGCCGGAGCGCTGTCGTAAACGTTCCCCAGTACGCCTGTAGCATTTCCCCCCCTCCACGACTTGGACCTCCACATGTGACTGTGGCACCGGGGAACGCATAACAACTGTGGAAAATATTTGGCCATTTTGTATTTTTAGGCAGTCACATGACTTTCTGTTTTTGGACAAACACCGTTGCTCTGATCAGAACGCTACCCTCAGGTGGGTACTAGAAACAAGCGTCTTATTATTTCGCCTGACACTCTTCTTACTTTAGATGCATCTATTGCTTTGGTACGGTTTAAATACTCACTGAGCCTTGCAAAAGTATTCTGATCCCTGAAACGCATGTCACATTAAAACCACAAACTGCAATGTGTTTAACTGGGAGTTTATGTTAAAGACCAGCTGAAATTAGACGACAATTGTGAGGTGAAGAAAAAGTATAGAGTTAAACATGTTTTATGAGCAAAAAACAAAACCAAAAAAAAATTCTGTGTATAATTTAGTCTCCGGAAAGATGCAGCCATTCTAGGAAGGTCTGCTCTAGAACCTCAGTGAACAAACATGAACATCATCCAGGGAAGATGGATCACCCACTATTACCATATAACAGAAAAGATTCCTGGATCAATGTGTGTTTCTGTTCTTTTCTTGTCTCGTCTCTCTAACCCCCAGTGGGTCGAGGCAGATGACCGTTCACACTGAGCCCGGTTCTGCTGGAGGTTTTTCCTTCCCCTTAAAGGGGAGTTTTCCTCTCCACTGTCGCTTCATGCTTGCTCAGTATGAGGGATTGCTGCGAAGCCATGGACAATGCAGACGACTGTCCACTGTGGCTCTACGCTCTTTCAGGAAGAGTGAATGCTGCTTGGAGAGACGTGATGCAACCTACTGAGTTTTCTTAGAGAGGAAACATTTTGACCAATCTGTATAATCTGATCCAATCTGTATAATCTGATTGAATTTGACTTTGGAAAGTGCCTTGAGATGACATGTTTCATGAATTGGCACTATATAAATAAAACTGAATTGAATTGAATAAAAAAATAAAATAAAAAATAAGGACAACAATGGATGGTTGGGGATGAAGTTGTAGAAAGGTTTATTGCAGCCTTAGTTTATATCAATCAATACTTTAAACTTTGAAAGGAGCAAGGAGAAAGCTTCTTTACAGTTTGCCTAAACTGATCTTTGGGACGCAGCAAACACGTAGAAAAAGGTGCTATGCTCAGACGAGACCAATATATCATTATTTTGGCCTACATAATGCTGTAGATAGGGGGAGAAGGTATCACTACACATCAGACTGAAAACGCCGTCAATACTGTGATAAACATGCTGGCTGCAGCGTCGTGCTGTGAGGATGCTAGAACTGTTGGAAAAACCAATGGAGGTAAACACAGGGCAATCCTGGAAGAAGTCTATCGCAGGCTGTCCAATGTCAGCCCTCCTGGGCTTGCTGTGGAGGTTTCCCTGGTTGAACATGTTCGAATCAAATAAGTGGTTCAACACCTTGAGGAGGTAATGCAGCAGTTGCAATCAGCTGTGGGACACATATGAAGGAAGCTTGCAGGACCCACACACCCCACACCAGTGTAGCTCTAAGCAGAGTTAAAGCCAGAGTTAGAACGGAATAGATAAGTTCAAAAGATATTCACGATTCAGCAGAGCCAGGCTAATGTCTAGATCTAAATCTAATTGGAAAACCGGGGCACAACTTAAAAAAAAAAAAAACAGACCTTATCAACCCAATCGGACTGGGCTGGAGCTATTTTTTTGCAAAGAATGGGCAACAACTCAATGTCTCTAGAACTATTCGTCCCCAAAAGTGAAAGAGTTGACTGAGAGGAGCTGAAAACAAAGATTTTTTACTTAATCATCCACTGCTTTGTCTTGATCCACCTGCAGTTATCAAAATTTTATATTATTATAAAATATTAATCCCTTCAGTTTAGGATTCCGAAACGTCTTCATCGGTTCTTATAAGTTATTTCTACATCTCTGCTGTGATAGCCACTACTTACTGCCCCAGATAGAGTACAAAACTCATAATTGCTTAAATCTGTCTTCAAATCAGGGACTGTGGGTTTTTTTTGTCTATTGTCAGAATGATGATTATGTGTAAGAAAAGTCATATTTTTAAATGTAGATGACTGCATACACAAGAGAAGTTCTGGTCTGACTGAGCAGAGCATATTGAGAATAGCAGAGCAGAAATGTCTATTCCTGGAGAAGAGGTTGCTATTTTGTGAAGCTGGCAGGGGGAGAGCAGAGCCAGGAACATATGACACCATGCTCTGTACAACTGCCATTGCTTTATTTGGAAAGCTTTCATGCTTTACATCATGGCCACGCGAAAAAAAAAAGAAAAAAAAAAGATGAATGGTGACAGTGACCCATTCTAGGAGGGAAAAAAAAGCATGACAGTGGTGGGAAAGCAGAGCTCTCAGCGAGATAAAGGTAAAGACACCCTCCGTAAAACCCAGCAAACCAGTCAGGAGAGTTGGCGAGGAGAAAGACCCAACAAGCTACCATAACGTAGCTTCACAGTTAGCTGCGGCGCGCTAGCTAGCCACCAAAACACACCCAGGAAAAGTCAAGCGACGGGAGGACATGACGGCACGTAGCGCTGAAAAGACTGCGTCGTGTTTCTATCTCCGCCACTGACAACTCGTGCATTTCTCCCACCTTTCCGTCTCCTCGTCACTGAGCAGCTCGATGTCAGGGTCCATGTTCACAGCATCACAGTTCTCTGTCGCCATTTTGCCGTCAGGGAGGGTGGGCGGGGCCTTGGACTGCGGTCGTCGTTACGTACACTGTAAACAGGAAGTGAGCCGTTAGCCGAGGAAAACGGACCGTTGGTAAGTTCAAATCGTTAGGACGTCGATAAGAAAGCGTCGATAATGATAGACGCGTTGTTGATAAGATATTGTCCTCTTGTTTAAGTCGGGTTTTATGCACGTCAGTTATAGTAATCCTTGTTGTTCTGGTTCTGCGTCTGTTCTCTTTGCAAGCTAATGCTAAAGCTAAGCTACTTCTCACTGCAACCCTAGCAAAAATATCACGGTATTGATGTTACTTTTCTAGTAGTTACTACTTTATTAAGTAACTTTTCATAAAATACTTTATAAAACTAAGCAATAAAATGAAAACATTTCATATAGTTTTCATACTTAATCTGAAAGACCGGTTCCTTTGGTTAAAAGTCACTGAAAAACACAAACCTAGGTCTCCATCTTTACCAAAGAAATTCCTTCTTTTTTTTTTTCTTTTTTTTTTTTACCAGCCACACAACTCAACTACTAAAATGTCACCTTAAATGAGTAAACAAACAGAACAAATATCTTTAAGGTGATCTTTAGGAAAAGTAAAATGCCTTGGTAAACATTAATTCTGCGAGCAAGCAGATATTAAAATTGCTTTAATCGACAAATAACTCTTAATATACAAAAGAATAATCAGAATTTTTTCCAATGAACTTTTATTGTAAAGATGCATACTTTGTTTTTACAAACACTGCGCTATTGTGAGCGTTCTGGCAATTCATATGTACATAGGTTTCACGGAAGGTTGTCTGAAACTGACCAACCTCTTTAATGATCAGGTTATCAATCTGTATCAACCACATGTGCTGGCGGGCAGTCAGGGACCACACAAATTCAATCCAGGGGCTCAAAATAGCCCACGGGCCACACTTTGGACCCCCCTGGCTTAACTAAAAACATATCAGGATTAGTAATAAATGTGGGGTCTAAATTCTCTTTAAGATGGATGTAAGAAATAGCAAAAATAATCATGATAAAACGTGTTTTTGTTATAGTTGTTAAAGGAGATAACAGCTCCATATTGGCTGCTTTTATTTTGTGGCTTATAAAAGGAAAATGAAAAAAATCACTTCTTTTTTTCCTCATCAACAGCTTTTGTGACGGAAAACTGAGAAGCCATCATGGGAAAAAGCTGCAAAGTAGTTGTGTGTGGCCAAGCTGGAGTTGGTAAAACGGCCGTGCTGGAGCAATTACTGTATGCCAATCACGTTGCAGGTACGTTGTCAGCCTTCTATACGCCGTTGTGCTTCTGGTAAGCGGTCAGCATCTTGGCAATAATACAGTTTGATGGTGAGGGAACCGTGTGAGTTGATAAAGCATCCAAATGAGTGTGATGAGGAAAGAACAGTCTCTGTACTAGGTCACACAGAAAGAGGGTAGAAATGCTGCCTTCTCAGCACAATAGAGCCCAAAAATGATAGAAAATAACCAGGATGTAAAGTATGCTCATTGTGCACAAGCTTTAGTTATATGGAGGTGGATTCTGTCAGTTTTTTTTAACCTTAATCCTACTTTCAAACACTTTACATCATACTCCAGACATTTATTGATGTACTTTCACAAATCATAGGGATTTCCATGTTCCCACACTGTGTCACCTCTTGGAGATTTACTGTCAACCCCGTTCCTCATTTTAACCAACAAAATGCAAGAACCTGGAGTTATGTGTCTCCCTTCTCAGGTTCAGAGCCCATGGAAACCCTCGAGGATATTTACATTGGCTCCATCGAGACTGACCGGGGCACTCGGGAGCAGGTGCGCTTCTACGATACCCGTGGACTCCGGGAAGGGGTGGCCTTTCCTCGTCATTACTTCACTTTCGCTGATGGCTTCGTGCTCGTCTACAGCATTGACAGCAAAGAGTCCTTTAAGCGGATGGAGGCCCTCAAGAAAGACATTGATCATCAGAGAGACAAGAAAGAGGTAAAGAATGAGCAAAGTGACTTATTTAAGGAAGTTTTTGTCAAATTGCTCTGTGCTAGCAGCTCTATGAAAGATTCTCAGCAGTGTGTGCTGGCTATTGCAAGCATATTGAGGTTGTTGGTCACTCTTATCTTTTTAATTTTGGGGCTAGATTGCATTCTAACACAGGTTTCTAGTAGGACTGGACAATAATTCAATAACAATGTATATTGATCGATAGATATATATCGATAATAGAAAAAAAAGGTCAATAAAAAGTTAGTTTCTTTAGTGTCAATAGAAGAACAGTTTTATTACTATTCCTTATTACTAGTTTTCCTTGTTGCATTCTAGCCTATCATGTAGGCTAGTACTAGTCTACATCCTCCCAACCAATCACAAACGCAGACCAAGGAACGAGCCCTCCCCCCAAGCTCCGCCACCTTCAAAGAGTTCAGAGAGTGTGTATACTTTTTAATTTTTTTAAAAAGTTGCTGTTTTGGTAAAAGGTTGGTTGAATAAAGTTTTGAGTTTGAATTCAGTGTTTGTGTCTGAATCTAAAAATAGGTCGCTAAACAACAGCATAAAATGGCCAGCGCTGCACTTAAAATATATGTTTTTAATTTCTTGATAATTATTGATACCAATCTATATGATTTATATTTTGTCAATATGCTTTTTTTCTATATCGTCCAGCCCTAGTTTCTAGTCTATACAGAGGGACAGTGTCATCCACAGGCGTTGATCTTTCTGAAATAGGATTTATAAATGGTTGCTTCTGAAAGCGCTTACCTCCATTCTCGTTCAGTTCCCGTCAGGCATCACACAGTGATGCACACAGCGGGCTTTGACTGTTGCAGGTATCACTGGCGTGCAGGTGATCCAATTAATCCTGACCCACAGGTCACCATCATCGTGCTGGGCAACAAGCTGGACAAGCAGCAGGACGAGAGGAGAGTCGATGCCAACTACGCTCAGAACTGGGCGAAGAACGAGAAGGTGCGCCTGTGGGAGGTGTCGGTGGTGGACCGACGCACGCTCATCGAACCCTTCGTCTACCTGGCCAGCAAGATGACCCAGCCGCAGAGCAAGTCCACCTTCCCCCTCAGTCGCAATAAGAACAAGGGCGGCGGCTCCACAGACAGCTAAGGTGCTGCGCTCGGGCCGGCCGGAACGTTGAAGGGAATGTTGCTCCTGTTTAAAGAAGAGTTTTATAAATGTGAAGAGTTTATCAGAAGAGAAAAGGCTTGACGATTGTAAAGATATTTCTATCCAGCTGATGCTGTTCTGCTAAAAATGCTACTTTTAATCATGACATTGTAAATATGCCAACCAGGAAATGGATCCGTTCATCATGTTGATATTATTTCAATGTTACTGAGTAGAAGTACGCGTGCTTGGACCGCAGACTGTGTGCTTTGGACCTACGTGTCTTAAACTGCTTACAATCAGCATTTTATGTTTTTTTATCCACTTTTGTCCTTTGAACAACAGATTGCACAATACTGCCCTGGCTTTGATTTTATATATACACTAAACGAGTACACAAACTGAATCACAAATGGCAGCCATGTTCACATGTTACCTGATAATTGCTTGACAGAGCTGTTGGATTTCACATGTTCCTGAAAGACAGATGACTGAAGGGATCGCTTTGACCCATTCGGAACAATCTAGAGCCGTTTGACTGTGTGGATCTTTGTTACATAAAGTTTGTTTATTGTCGCCCAATGATTGACATTCCTTACCACACTGAGCCTTGTGCACATGTAGACTGTAGACGCTGCTGGCTCAGGTGTTACTTCTTCAGGTGACTCCATGTTAAAAACAAATGGAGCACATTGCAGTGCAACATCAGCACTTTGAGCCTTGTAAGTCACTGTTGTGGATGTTATATTGTTCATAAAGTGTGAATCATTTATTAACTCTGTGTCGTTATATCACTCCTGAGATGCTTTTCGTGTTTGCTTGGTGGAGACATGTCGAATATGTGCTCGTCTGCGCCACGTCTGTTGACACTATTCATCATTCAAAAATATTTAAGCTTTTATATGGTCACACTTTTTAAAGTGTTGAGAGTTTGTATTTGTTTGCATGTTTTGTCAACATATTAAAGTCCTCTGGGTGCTCGACTGGGGTGTTGATGATTGTTTTGTTTAGATTCTATCATTTAGCGGAAGCTTTATCCAAAGCAACTTTAAGGAGGAAATCCCACAAACGACATGTAATAATAATATCCATCCAACTATTCACCCATCTTCATTCTGTCCAGCTATATGCACCATCATTAAAGGGTACATATTTGTGCTTTTAAATCATCCCTGTTCACTTTTAAATCATTCAGTTGTGGTCTATATAAAGTGGCCTGAATTCCTCGCTATTGTTTCTCCACAGCCCCTCTTTTACCCCAGTTCTGAGGTGCATCTGAGAAAAACTCGTTTTGGTGCTGTCTCTTTAAATCTAAAGGAGGCACTTCACACACTGCCCCTCCTCCAAGTCACAGAGCGTCCCACTCCACCCATTCGGACATTTTTGTAGTATGCTGGGGGACACCAACAGCCAAACATCCGTGAGCTTGGACTACAAAATTGCAGCGGAAAAATAAAAAGCTGAAAGTCCATGACTTTGTTTAGCAAATAGCAAATAGTGGGATGTAATTGTTAAATAAAATTACGTAATATAAATTAGAAAACTGATCGGCTTGATAAAAAATATGACCCAAACAGGATATAAAGATATCTGTGCAGAAATAGTGAGTGCAGAAAAATTTTATTTTGTGCACTCGCAGAAAATCAAATAACACCACAAAATGTATTTAAGGGCTAAGAAAGTGGATTTTTCATGATATGTCGCCTTTAATGCTTGTTTTTTTCTTTTCTTTTTCTGGATACATATTTGACAACTTTACAAATATCTACAATTAGTTAACAGTAAAGTTTAAAAAGCATCCATAAATGGTGTGAGAAGCGTGGAGCTTTGGAAAAATCAGAAATGTTCATATTAAAATTGTGTAGCAACATTTTCAATGGGGCATTTATTTCAACTACCTTTGAGGAGATTTTGATTATGTTCAAAAGTTTCATCGTTTTATCCAGATTTGAATAAGAAACCTCTTGATCTGCATGCACATGCTCAGCCACTGAGGTACAATCCCACTTTTATGGGTTCTCAGTTTCTAAAAGAAAACCCAAAGCAAGAGTCATTTTTGTAATTTGTGACTACTCTTAAAAGAGGACTCTGTCCAATCTCCCATAAATTGATATTAGTATTAAAAATATTATAACCCAATCCTGCTTTAAACTTATCCACACTTCTCCCTGGTGTCTCTGCTGTGTTCCTCAGGGTTTATGGTACTTTTGGGGGCTATCAGAGTATAGAGGGGCTGAATACTTATCCATGGCACATTTTTATTTGTGAAAAAAATAACTAAAATCAAAAACCATGGATCCATTTTCTTCTTCTCAGCTGTGAACTACTTTGTGTTGGCATATCACATACAATCCCAATAAAATGCACTAAAGTTTTTGGTTGTAACATGACGAAACAAAACGTTGAACAGGTATGAAAACCTTTGCCAGTCACTGTAAAGACTTTGCTTGGTTAGTCTGTCGTATGAAGACTTTTGGGTAAAATGAAAAACGGAAGACAATAATTTCAATAATTTCAATTTCATCCTAAATTACCAGTGAAAGTAGTTTTCACCTTCATGAAATGTTAACTAGTCCATGCATTTGTTACTTCAAAGGTGGACTATTGTAATTTTTTACTATCAGGAAGTCCACAAAATGTAGTTTTGTGGAGTGAATGCTGCTTGTCAGGACTTGCAATCTACTGAATTTCCATCCATCCATTTTCTCACATGCTTTCCCCTCATGGGGTCGTAAGGGATGCTGGTGCCTATCTCCAGCTTTCAATGGGCGAGAGGCGGGGTACACCCTGGACAGGTCGCCAGTCAAAAGCAGGGCAACACAGACAAACAGGACCAACAACCATTCATGCAAACACTCACACCTAAGGGGAATTTAGAGAAGCCAATTAACCTAACAGTCATGTTTTTGTACTGTGGGAGGAAGCCGGAGTACCCGGAGAGAACCCATGCATGCAGAGGGAGAACATGCAAACTCCATGCAGAAATACCCAGGGTCAGACTCGAACCCAGGACCTTCTTGCTGCCCACTGCCCCACTGTGCAGCCCCTCTACTGGGTTTCCTTAGATAGGACATTTCTTTTGAGCTGTCTGGATGATTTGATTAAATTTGACTTTGTAAAGTGACTTTAGATGACCTGTGTTGTGACTTGACGCTATATAAATAAAACTGAATTCACCTGAACTGAATTGAACGTGTACATATTTTGGTCTATACCGTGCAAAGGGTGCAAAGGGTTTTACAGAGCTTCCTTTTAGAGAAACACTCATAAAGGGCAACACTTCTTTGTCCATACAAATGCAACACTTTTCTTTGCAATCTAAAACTGACCAGCGTATGTAGAATGTGTGCTTCAGTTTATTGCAGAAGGTTCAGGGACAATATTTGCCAACTAATGTGCTGCTGTCTTATTTAGTTTTAGAGTCCAAGAGTGTTCGTTATGCGCTGATGGTGGTCTAAAGCTCTACACCTACACGTTGCAGACAGATAAATGATGGAAAACAGATGATTATACGACATCTGCTTCATCTTATTAAAACTTGCAAAGACTTCAAAGCTGTCTTCAAAGCTTGAGTATTTACTGCCCGTTAGTGCTTTCAAGGAAGATCTCCAACAAACATTTCTGGCCACAATTGGCTCTTTGCTCCTGTGAAAGTACCACTCCTGGGTAGTAAAACTGAGGTAGAACATTGCAAAAGAGGGAAATGCTAGCTCAGTGTGAGGGATTGCTGCAAAGTTAACTAATCAATACAAGTGACTGGCCTTCCTTAGAAAACATTTTACTTAACTTTATTGGCTTTGTATACTGAATTTCACTGAATAGTATCATAGATGAGATCATATTAGAAATGCATGTGACTATAATCTAACATGTCTTTGTGATTGATTTGATCATTTCTTTCCACAAATTAGTGTTTCTAGTAAAGTGTCATCAGATGCCATTTAATTAAATTCAATTCAATTCAATTCAATTTTATTTATATAGCGCCAAATCATGAAACATGTCATCTCAAGGCACTTTACAAAGTCAAGTTCAATCATATTATACAGATTGGGTCAGATTATACAGATTGGTCAAAAATGTCCTATATAAGGGAACCAGTTGATTGCATCAAAGTCCCGACAAGCAGCATTCACTCCTGGGGAACCATAGAGCAACAGTAAGAGTCATCTGCATTGTACATGGCTTTGCTGCAATCCCTCATACTGAGCAAGCATGAAGCGACAGTGGGAAGAAAAACCACCCATTAACGGGAAAAAAAACCTCCGGCAGAACCGGGCTCAGTATGAACGGTCATCTGCCTCGACCGACTGGGGTTACAGAAGACAGAACAGAGACACAACAAGAGAAACAAAAAAGCACAGAAGCACACATTGATCTAGTAATCTGTTCTACATTAGATGGTAGTAGCGGGTGAGCCGTCTTCTCTGGATGATGTCACAGTTAACAGAACGCCAGACCAGGTGTACCTACTATGAAGAGAAAAGAGAGAGAACAGAAAGTTAAAGCAGAAATGACAACACATAATGCATAATTGAAGAACAGTAGAACTCAATATAGTGAGAAAATTAGATCCTGATATACTCCAGTAACCTAAGCCTATAGCAGTAAAACTATAAAGGTAGCTGAGAGTAACATGAGTCACTAGTTATAATTTTTGTCAAAAAGAAAAGTTTTAAGCCTAGTCTTAAAAGTAGACAGGGTGTCTGCCTCACGGACCAAAACTGGGAGTTGGTTCCACAGGAGAGGAGCCTGATAGCTAAAGGATCTGCCTCCCATTCTACTTTTAGAGAGTCTAGGAACCACCAGCAGACCTGCGGTGGTCTGCTGGTGGTTCTCTAATGGCACTATATAAGTACATTGAAAGTGACTGAGCATTTGGTGGATAGCTGTGTGTCACGGGACACCTGACTTTACCACAGGGGCTATAGCTCACAATAAATGTTCTTTGAAGAAAATAATGTTAACAATAAAAAACACGTTAAATATCCGTACAATTATACCCATAACATTAAATGGTTTCATTTAGCAGAGCAAGTGTGCAAAACAGGTTTAACATGAGGAAGTAACACTAACCATATGCACCTTGTTCAATCAGTCTGCAAGGCTGGGAAGTCAACAAAATCATCCACTCTCCTATTCACCTGAGAACTGATGATGTCTGTGTGTTACAGACCCTGGTTGCATGCACTGAAGTGTATATGACAATAAAGTAGTGAATCTCAATCTATTTATTTATTGTTGTATTTTTAATAGGCCTACAGGCTCATAGGTCTTTTGTCCAAAAATAAATAAATAAATAAAAAATTCACAGCACCCCTGTTCAAAATTACTTCCACTGGCCCTGTGTCAAACGTTTTCACTGACGTCCATTGGTTTAACATATCATTAACCGTTTAACAGCGAAACTTACAGACGGGCATCATATCCTTTGTTTTCACTGCCCTCTAGTGGTCTTAGTGGGGATTGCAACAGCATTGAAATGTGACAACGCTTTCTTTGACGCAACACAAGAACACGTGGTAGTAAAGGAAAAACACCGGTTGCGCAAGTTGGCATTTGATTATAGTAATTACATTTTATTGCTTGTTCTGAATATTCAGCATAGTGAAATTGGAATAAAGGACATGATTTGGGTTGTATGTGCTTATATAATTAGAATGGCATACCTCATGGCATTCTTAGAAAGCTGCAAGAGGTGTAGTAGTATTATTTCTTTTGTGGAAAAGGTAGTTTGGCGGTGTCCCTGCTTTAACATGCCTGGCTGAAATAAATTCAGGCCTTGCTGCTTGAGCAGAACCTAACATTTGGCAGGTTCTAACCTAAGCAGGTGTGTTAAAGCAGATACACATCTAAACCCTGAACGTCAGCAGCTTGGAGGCCAGAATTTGAGATCGCTTCTCTATAAAATAAGTTTATGACAATTAATCAATATACTTTTGACCACAATATTCAGTTAATAGACCCAAACTTGCTTATTCTGTGCCTATAATGTAGTAATAAGAGAGTCAACCTCATTTTCCCACAGGTTTCATTTACATAATTCAGCATAATTTCTGTAGACTGCACCACAAGTCTGGGGTCCAATTACACTCCTATACGGTCCATTTCCCAAGACTGAACACAGATTTTTAAGCAGTGCAAAAATAGCAAGGTATTAAAACAGTACAAATTGACATTACGTCAAAGCTATTATCTACTAGGCTGGCCTGGCAGACTGACTTAAACCGTAAACATGACAAGTTCTGTATTGAACACACATAACATAAGTTCGTCTGGCTGTATGTATTGTGTGCGTATATATATATATATATATATATATATATATTTACTGTTTACCTTCTAAAGAACCTCTGTCTTGTAAAACGGAAATGGTAAAAATCAGTGTTTTTAAAAAGGTTTTCTATGTCAACATGATCTTTGTTTTCTTTTGTTATTTGTTTATGTAGTGTCAAGCCTCTGTAGGAAATTTCAAAAATATTTTTGGTTGATTCTTATTCATATGTTCTATGTTTGGCTTTGGTAATTGTGCCCTATGTTTGTGCCGAAATTAATGACATTGTGCCCCCATGGAGTCTAAAACATCATTTACAGGTAAACGAAAGGAAACACGATAACAGATAAAAAGAAAGATATTATGATTCATTGTGTTAATGAATGTTTTTTTTTTTATGCGTGTGTTTCTTATTCTAAACACAAGGCTCTTGAATTTCAACAAAAAACAAACAAACTTTGACTTGAGTTTGACCTACTAACTAAACCATGTTCTACACTCTTGAGAGACATGAATTTTATGATAGTTGAATTTCTTTTCAGCATGTAGACTAAAGTCTTTCACAGAGGGCTTTCAGATCTAGAGACTTCTTACCCTGCAGTCAAACGTGCTACCACTGAGTTATACTGCCTCGCCTCCCTACCTTCAGAAATATAAAAAGTCCTAGGGGCTCTAATTAAAGTTCTAGAAAGAAATGTATTCTGTATTGCATATGCATTGTCACAATTGTCCAGTTTTCCCTAGAAAAGGTTTACTGTTATCACGTTTTTATTGTTAAACATATTTTAAGATTCATAAAGCTTGGTGGATGGTCTGTCATCTACTCAAGCATTTGATGTAGTGCAAATAAAATGCATATCTGCACCATGCATGAGGGGAAAAAACACTTTTCAGTGTTATCAGAAACAATGATGCTCCTGCAGTCTCAGACTTTCAGTGACGATCGGAAATGCTGCATTCTGCGCTTGCTAATGTTCAACAGAGCACCGAAACACGCACTTAGTTGTGTTAGCCTGGCCCCATGAATAAACTGATCCGATAAATTAGCTCAGGAAAAATTATGCTAGACAAAATTATAGACATTTCATCAGAGGAAATGATCTGATAGATCCACATGGGGCATGTTGAGAGATTAATGTACGATAATGAGAAAACCTCAAGTGGAACATTTCTGAAATTACATTATGCACACTCACTTTAGTTTCCCTTGAGGGTGCCAGCACTCATTTCACTCATGTTCTTTTTAATGAGAAGAAGCAAGCCTCTGCACCTATGTTACTTCACTTAAAATGGTTCAGGGACTAAATCATTGTATTTGGGCAATAACAGTACACAGACTCATGTCATGATTCCCTGGTCCTTTCTTTTTTTTTTGCTGAGAATGGTTACAAAGGCTCTACTGACTCGGATAAAGAAAGAGAAAAAGATTCGAAGCACCATTTGTTAAAAAATACACAGTGAAAAGAGTCGATTTGTCACTCGCCTACATGATTTATGGATCTTCTTCCTCTGTTTGACAGCGCAAACAAAAAAGACAAATTTCTAGTTGCTAGTCACATTCACGGTGCAAAAAAAGGCAGTGCACTTGTGTCCCAATCGGAAACACTCTGCAGCAGCAGAGGCGGCGGCGTGTGTCTGGATGAAAGACTGAGAATCCACATTTGTTGTATGAGAGGGAAAAAAGTGGACTTTAACCCCCAAAGCTTCTGCACTAAACCAGCTTTCGTGGTCACAGAGGCAAATCCGCTCACCAGGGAACACATTCAGTCTAAATGGTCGCACCCACCTTTATTATATCGACTACATGATTTTGTAATAGTTGTCAACCTCATCCTGAGGATTTGAGATGGATCATTTGTTAATCTGACTTGCCAAAGAACTGAACACAGTTGAGCTTTTTCCAGCCCGTTATCCCGACAGCAGTGACTTCACCGTCATGTATTAGGATTTTATGTGATAGATCAAAACAAAATAACTGATAATTTTATGAAAAGAAAATACTTGGTGCTAACTCGTTTTTTTTGTGTGTGTGTCCTGTCTGGCAATGCGACATTAAGAATTGTTGTCTTAATGCCAAAAAGAGCCCAACAGATTTTACTTTCACAAGTGGAGCCTTACTGCTTTCGCCATAGTGCTACGCTTGATTCATATTTGCAAGAAGCTTTATTAGAATTTATGCAGGGAATATTTCATGTTCATTGGACTCTGAAATTGGAAGGTGAAAGAGCAAAAGAAAGGAGAGAAACAAATAAGACAAGATGCTAAAAGAGAGAAAATGTGAAAGAGGAGAGGAAAGGGAGAGAGTATGATAATAATAATAATTCTTTAAAAAATAGAGAAAGTGCATAGTGCATTTGTTTCGAGGCCCCTTTACATTGATCCACATCCCCTTGAACACACCTTCACCACTGTGTGGTGGCAGGATCGTACTGTGGGTGTGGCTTTCTTCAGCAAGGAAAGGGATGCTGGTCAGCATAAATTAAATCGAGCTAAATATTGGACAGTCCTATTAGACGCTGGAGACTTTGATGGAGGTTCTACTTCCAGCTGAACTAAGCTCCACATAACAGCCAGAGCTGCAAAGGAATAGTTCAGATCAAGGCATTCCCTTGTGTCCGAATTGCTTAATTGAAGTCAAGCCCTAAATATCATTGTGCATCAGTGGCAAGATTTAAATATTGATGTTTACATTTGCTTTCCAACCCACATAGCTGTTTGATGTAAAGAAGAACGGGCAATCACTTCAGTCCGGTGGAGACCTACCCTGAAGGATTTACACCTAGAATTGGAGCAAAAAGTGGTTCCGAAAGTTAACATTTCATGTTACTGAACGTATGCAACAACTGTCAGATCTTTTATTTGGAAAAAATTTGGAAAACCATATTTCCTACCACTTTTCTCTCTCCTTCATGTTTGCTTGGCACATAAAATACACAGTGTGGAGCTTGTGGTGGTATGGTTCAAAGGTTTCCCTTCGCTTTGAACCCCACTGTGAAAGAAAGGACAATGAACTTGAACTCGAGGACCGCCAGTACGGATAATTCAGCAGCGTCTGAGGTTTGTCTCAGACACTGCTGAATTACACCAGTGCACAGTTGTTTGTCTCTCTGTTCCCTGTGATGGACTGGTGATCGGTCCAGGGTCATCTTTACTAACGATCACTGGAGATAGGCACAAGTGAACCTGCACAGATGAGTGGCTACAGACGATGGACTGGCTTTAAATGTTGAAGATCCAAAAGGGTTTTCTTTGATTGGCACCAACATGGGACTGGACTGGATGTGGCTTATCGCCAGTTTACGAAATGGGCAGGCTGCCATGTTGGCCGAGGAGTGTCAAAACAGTATCAAGAGCTCTGTTTCAAACAAAGCTTCATGTTTTGAAAATTAGAAATAACCCATTGAATTAACTAACCATTTATCAAGACCAGCTCATGAAACCATATAGGTCTTCAGATTAGCAGGATACTTTGGTGATGACCCTAAAATCTTTCTGCAGTTTTTGTCTAATGTATTTTAATAGCCAGCTGGAGGCCTAGAAAAAGATTAGAAGTTGCAGATTTGCAAAAAACAAAAAACAAAACAAAGAGCTCTGGTGTATTACTACCAATGATCCACAGAGACAGTGAGCTCAACCTTTTCCATTTACTGGATGCGTTGCATATTTGCTTAAAACCTCTGCAGCTGCCACTCCTGATTCCAGGAAACTGGATGTTGAAGGCCGTAGGTGGTCACATCCAAGGAAGTTGTGAGAATAATGCAACCCAGCTAGGAAAACAAGCAGGTAAGTGTGCTTACTTCATGTATGAATTCAATGTTTTCCGTGTTCAAGCCAGACTCACTTTAAGAATTAAAAGCCATTATCTTACTTACTTAAACACCTTTAAAAAATTTCACTAAAATAAGTGTTGTCACTTTTTGCCTTTTTTTCCAACTTCAAATCAGACTAAGACCTTTAATACAGTTTCCAGAATTCCCAACACTATTTGAAAAACAAAACAAAACAACAGAATGGAAGTTTTCAAATCCTCTTTCTGGGGAAGCTAATCATGACTCTATTGAACTCTTCCTGCTTGGGGCATTCTACTCCTTGTTGCTTTTCAGACAATTAGGCCACAATGCTACTGCAATCGGTTTTACATCTGCACAATGCTGTTTCCATGGAAAACAACTCCTGAATGTTCCTAGTTTTCTGAACCTCCATCATCAGAAATTGTCATGAAAAAATGCTATCAGGACTTTCATAAGGAGCCTGAAAAGTTGCAGATGACATTTTTTTATGTGCAGTTTTAAACAAACGGGCAATTTAGACCCGGCAAAAGCTTCTGTGTGCATATCTGCAGATTTGTTTTACTGATCGCCAAGGCATTAAAGCCAAAAGCTGATTTGTATAAGTTGTGCTTTGACTAAATGCATCCTTTTCAGGAATTTTCTTACTCACCCCTCTCCATTCTCATCACTAAAACCACTGCCAGGGAATCTGTTTGACAGCCCGACTCTCGCCTGAAAACTCACAGCTTCTCTTTCTCCCTGCAATCTATCTACTTGCACAATTTTCTGGGAATTTTACCTAAGGAGAGCATAAAACAGAGCAGTCTAAATTTGAAGGGCTGACCATGGCACTTTTTTTTAAAATGGAAAACTTGGATTGTTGGTAGCAGTACCTTTGTGAGATCCTTCCGGTTGCAACCGAAGCAGATGCACGTTGCAGCTGGATTGCCAAATGCCTCCCAGGCTCGAACACAATAATGATCCACCGCTGTTTTCTGCTTGCAAATAAATATCAAATTCCTTCACATGTAATGGGGTGTGCGGTGTATTCTTGATGCCCTTTAGAACACCACACCAACAACCCATTTGAATCTAAAAGCACACAACTGAACGTTTACTTCATTTTTGCAACATTATTATTTTGCACTGCCAACATTGAACTTTTCAAATGAATGCCTTTTTTTTGCACCATTATTTTTTTGCACTACAGACATTGTTGAACATTCTTTTGCACACTTTTTAAAAAAAAACAACAACACTGTTTTCTTCTGCATTGTTACATTCTTATCACTGCTGCACTTTATATTGCAATGTTATTTTATTCAATTGCAACAAAATTTTGTTTTGTATGCACTCTGTACATACAAAATGACAATAAAGTTTGTCTAAGTCTAAGGGCATGCAGATCTAATTCACATTCTGGTTGACTTTTTAGATTGGTGGTGCAGGGTTTGTCTGGAAGTGAAGGGGGCTTTAACAATAATGTTTTCCTTGCTCACACACATTTTTTTTTTTGTTTTTGCTCAATTTTTGCGGAACTTACTTTGTGACTTCTGCAACAACGCTGTTTTTAAACCCTTTTGCCCACGACCGACACACAGGTTCACAGACATTAGACACCTTCAGAATAATTTAAGACATTTCTTTCACAAGTTTGAAAAAGCTTTATTTCCCCAAGTCCATTCCACTTTACTTATAATGTACAGAACTGTATTTTTCCATTATATTTCCCATCACTCCATCCATGTGTACAGTGTTTCCTGCTCTCTGGAGCTATGGAGGGATACCCTGAATGGATGGTCACGTTTGCTCAACCTGTCACCCCTGAGAAGGCCTAGTTAATGCAACTTCAGGACATTGTTAAGAAAAGGCCTTAAATTACAATATTGTTTCAGCAACTGCCAGCATGGCGGGAAAAAAAAGCTCACTCAAATCTTTTTTTTTTGTTTGTTTTGTTTTAAATATCTTCTGTTGTATGTTAAAAACATATTGATAAAACCATGTGAATAAAGAAAAAATAAAATAAAGCCTCCCTCTGTTCTCACACAGAGATTCAACAATAACATAATCTACTCTCTTCTATAATAGCTATAATACAGATAACAATAATGACTCTGGTAAATTCTTTATAGTTACTCTATTTCTACACATAATCCGCCTTCTCTCAATTATCAAATTTTAAGAAAAATGGTGACGTAGGTCAGAGTTTCCACTGAGCAATAGAAATGAAACAACCATTGAATATTAAAGGCTGGCTGGTTCGCCGGGGAGAACCATCACGTCGTTATGGCGAGGAGACCTGGTGGCTTTACTAACCTAGGAAGGCTTGGGAGTCCTTAGAACACAAACGCACACTGTATGAAATGGATTTTCTTAAAAGCACGAGCACTGAATGGCAGTTACGGGATAGTTACGACAGGTGGCACTGCTGCGTCAAACACATGTACACACGTTGCACAGATGCATAGGTTCCTGTAATTTAAGAGAACATGATTGGGTACGACCGCTGAAGGGAGGATGACACATGCGCTCCAAGTCCTTTTTGAGACCTTGCCAAGAGTTTGTATTCGGCATAAGGAAAGGGGAGGATGTCAGCAGATACCCTGCGTGGGAGTCGGCACAGGAGCACAAACGGCACGATGACAAGTCGATGCTGCATATGTGACACTTCCACATCACTCGTCTCTGACGTAACAATGTTTTTGCTCAGTGGAAGTCATATAGAGGTCCCACTGCTCCACTGAAAAGCGCAGCGACAGTGTCATATGGCGGCCCCCCCCCCCCCCCCCCCCCTCGACCCCTTCACATGTGGAGACTGGCCACGAGCATCGAGCATCAAGGGCGGCAGCCGCACAGCTTTGTATTTCAGACGACTCTTCACTGACAAACCAGAGTTGGCCTTGGCTGTGGCGGGGAACACGATACGTTGTTTGAGGAGTTTACAGCAGAGAATAGATAAAGTCATTGACACACCAAACACGTAAACATACGGAACGTATTGCTTTAAATGTGAGGCTTGTCATCATTAAAGATAAACTATAATATGATTATTCCCACTTGATTGTTTTTTTTTTTTTAAAGTAAAATACTATTAAGTTTATAAAACATACACCTACAAATAAAAAAAGAAAAAAGAGAGAACATCAACACATGTTTCATTGCTTTTGTAAGTAAATCAGTTTTAAGGTGCTTTTTTTTTAATGTGGTTGCCATGGCACTGTGCTTTTGTATCCCCCCTCCCCCCACACACACACACACACACACACACATGCACGCACACACACACACACGCTGCGCTCAGACACTGCGCCGGGATGTCAGTCAGAATGTGGCTGAGCAGTCCTCCCACCCGCTGTCATCAAATTTCTCATCAAACAGTGGAATCCTATCAAGTCTTCAAGTTGTCCATTCTGTTCTGATTATGTGCTTTTGATTGTGTGCGTCATTTCCTCGCTCCTCGTCGGCTCGAGCTAAGATCACAGCAGAAGAAAATCAGGGACAACATCAAGGTGATGGGAGTGGGGTGAAGGGAAAATGGGGTTAAAGAGAAGTGAGGATGGGAGCGAAACAAAAGGGAATTCTGCAGGATAAGAAATATTTTCATGCTGCTGCCTTAGGAAGAGCATAATCCCAGATTGCACGGCATGAGTAATACTCTTAAGCAAGAATCCAGGTTCCAAAGGGCAGATTTACAAACTGAAAGAAAGTCTAGTTGACAAGCTGACCTTTTTTTTTTTGGGTTCTTAATGATTGTTTAATCCTGTGTGGCTAAAGGATGTGGACGCAGGGGCTGTGGCTCTTTAAAAGAAAAACAAATATTGTCAATGCAGTTTTTTTTGTGCATTTTAACACAGACAAACAACATAGTTACAGACCTACAGTGAGGTGTCGTTTTGTCCTTGAGAGACTTTAAAAGGATTATTTTCAATTTTTGAAGTGAGTTTCTGTTAAAAGGTTAATAGGAAGCTAATATCTTGCATCAGTGACGTATTTCCTGGCGTCCTTATTTAGTTTAAATCCAGATTAGTTGGTTTCAGAGGCTAAAGTTAATGGGTAGGCTGAGAAGAGTCAGAACCTACTTTATACTTTCCCAAAACAACACTGTCTGTCTGTCTGTCCATCCATCCCATGTCTATATCTCCTCATCTTGCAAGATCACGGGTGCCTGTGCTTCACAGAGTCCCACAGGTCAAACAACCATGCAATCACAGTCCCTCCTAAATGCAATCTGGAGACCGATTAATCAAACATGCACGTAACATGCAGAAACGTCAGACGTTAATGAGCGAGTTCCATTGTACGCACCCTAAATCCGTCATCTTACTTACATTGGGCAGTTATTTGCACAAAAGCCAGTAATTATTCAGTGTTGTGACTGAACCCTGATCTTCCCGTATAAAACATTAATTAAGAACAGAATGTAAAATATTTCCAGTCAGCATAACTGACCAATGGAAATAAGAAAATGAGTAAAAATCATCAATTTCTTATTCACATTTCCCTCCAAAACGTTCAGGATTTTCACAGGATTTTATTTTAATTTACTCAGTCTGAGCAGAAATGCTTCCCATGATCTGTTCTGTGCATGTGTTTCAAGCAGCAGGATGGGGCAAAATCTCCTACTTTAGTTGCCTCTTTTAATAATCTGCACCTTCTGTATAAATAATTGACAGATGTTAACGTGATAACTGTTAAAGGTTCATAAAGTATAATTTGCATAAACCCTTGTGACATTTTTTGAGGTTGCAATTTTTTTGAAGATTAGACAAGGGCCATTTTAGCAAGATGTTAGCATCAGTTCTGGACCAACAAATCTGGATTTATACTAAATGAAGGCACTACTACCCCTGTAACCCTACTGAATACCCGCTTTGCAATTACATAGCACAGGGAGATGCTGCCTTAAATTAATAGAGCAACAGCATCATCTTCATACACATTTGATACAGTAGCAAACATAATTTCATGATCAGTCAAATCAGGTTGTCACATTTTTTTTTGTACATGTCCGAATATTCAGAAGCATGAGCTCTGCAGCTCTCACACAACTCAAATACTGCAGGAGCGAAAATGCGTCGTCTGAGGAACTGAAACTGAATGACCTACTCACTGATTAATTCGGCAAACTATTATCTGACCACTTGCTGGCGGTAGAGCATTGAATTTCATTCCCAGATCAGCTTAGTCTTTGGTATGAAACAAAGTGACATATTCTGTAGCAGAACACTAGACTGCACACCACTGATCCCAAGACACATGCACTATACAAACTGAGAGGGCATCAAAAGTGACAAATGCACTTCAAAGACATGACCGGACTAAATTTCTGCAAAATCACTTAATTTTCTTGACGTTTACACTCACACACACACACACACACACACACACACACACACACACACTCACACAAACACACACATACACACACGCACACGTTTTTCTATATGCCAGCCTACATGGCAAGATAGAAAACAGTAGGACGGCAGCTTAAGGGTCATCTACTCTAGGTAAGACATTAACTCCTTATGACCTTTTAACAAAACCTCACAGTAAAAATTCTGAACAATACCTTTAAGCTAAGACGTGGTATGGTTTTTTACCATATCCACAACACCATGCAACAGCATTGCTTAAGTTTGTCAGCTGAAAACACTGATGAGTGAGACTGGCCTCTGCAGCCATACACGTATGGCTTTGCTTCAGCTGCTTTAAGGACTTACAACAACGTTTCATTGAACCTCCAAGCCTATAAGATAAAAAAAAGGTTTCATAAGAGCATCAAGTAAAGGGACCGTATTTTGTGGCAACCACACTAAACATACATCTAGATTTGCCTATATATGTTTTCTAGTAGATTACACAATAATGTCAATAATTTAAACCGTGTTGACCCATGAAATGGCTATAAAAGCGGCCTCATTGTTCCAGTCACTGTCTGGAGGCCTGTGCTGCTCCTGAGGTCACCATAAAAGGAGCAGAAAGAAGGCATGATGGGGGATCTTGGCCTGTACAAAGAGAAGAGCTCTCAGGCCGTTAGGCCCGGCGGTAAATTGGAATTTGTGCACTCTTCCCGTTTTAAGTCAGGTGGGCTGCATAGTTTGGATGTGACTTTTGTCGTGTGGTCACACTAAAACGAGGGCCTTGGATTTGGTAAAGGGACAGGGCTAGAGCTTAACTTGGAGGTCGGTTAAGTCCTTAGTAGGGGGAGAAGATGATGGGTGTGTGCGTGGCCCGCAGCGGCCCCGGGGCAGGCCGGAACAGTGCAGGGCCCAGGAATGGGGTCTGGATGAAGGTGGTGGTGCCCACCGGGTGGCGCAGAGCCAGCGGGTTAGTCGCCACTGTGCACAGAGTTGGTGGGGTGAGGGGGCTGGGCAGGAAGCCAGTTGTCAAACTCTTGGTCAGCTGCTTCTGCAAGGCCAGTTTGGTCTGGAGAAGACAGGAACGGGGGAACAGTAAGAAGCAAGAGAAGAACACAACACTGATGGGGCAAACATGTTTGTCAAAAACATTGGCCCTTCATTCAGACGCTCAGCTGCAGTGAAGGAAAATGCAAAACACCTCTGAGCAAATTATATTTTCCTCTTTTTACGTGAAGAATAGGTCAAATAATAATTTACCCACTGGTGTCCAGATTTGCATAAACATTATAGACAATACATCTAGGAGTTTGACATGGACACAATCATTTTCATCATTAAGTTGAAGAAAATAAAGGGTCCTTGGGATCTTTTATGATATAATGATTTACTCTCTAAGGCAAAGAAATTAGCGCAATTACCAAGTTATTTACGCTACTGTTCAAAGATGAAAAGCTTTATTTCTATACATATTTAAAAAAAAGGGAGGGGGTGATCCATAAAGTGGCTAAAAGACACACAATTGTGCAGTAGCATTAGTTTAGGCTCATGTCAGCAAACAGCTCCCCTGATCCAACCACTAAACCTCGTTGAGAGCTGTGGATTTAAGCTGCTACTTTTGGAGCCTCCTCTGGAAGCCACAGAGCAAACCCCATCCGTTCCTCCTTTTCATACTGTGTCCGACCTAATCAGTGTCATGTCTGTTGTTCTAGACGTCTGCTCTGTTCCGTACCCTAGAGGTGTTTGCTGCTGCTTCTCCTGCCCCGGGCGCCCCGCCGACGCACAGGCAAGGGCAGGGAGCTCCCAGAGCAAAACTAAACGGCCAAATATAGCACAAACTACAAATGGAATCCGATCGCAGCGGCGAATACAATTATTGTACGTTCATCGCTTTTTTCCTGATTGCTGCTGATGCAAACATCAGGAAGCCTAAATGGTTGAAATGCTATTCTCGGCAAAATAAATAGATAAGAAAGCCTTAAAATTCAGTGCCTTGCAAAAGTATTCGCGCTCCTTGAACGTGATCACTTTTTGTTACATAATAACCACAGAACTGATGTTATTGGTGAGTAGCAGAGAGTTGTGAGGAAGAAAAGTGACGTAAGCTTTTAAACATATTTTACTAACGGAAATCTGAACCAAATCTGAGCACTGTGGCATGCGTTTCTATGGGGCCCACCTGAATCAATGCTTTATAAGACCTTTCACTGTAGTTACAGCTACAAGTCAAGTGCTTTAATTAACTAAGCCAAAAATACCTCCCTATAGCATGAAGTTGCCACTAAAACATTTTACAGTGGGCATGGTGTGTGTTTAGGGTGCAGTTTTAGATTTCCAACTCACATGTAAGCCAAAATGTTTAATTTTAATCTTTGTTTACCTCCATACCACCGTTATCCCACATCTATTTTTTTTCTCAATATCTTCAAAATAAATTTCTCATGGCTTTCACAACAATAGGTTTTGTTCCTGCCACATAAAGGTCCGATTTATGGAGTGCACAGCGTAGCTATAACTGCCTTATCAACAGATTCTCCTACCTGCGCAGTGGATCTCTGCAGCTCCTCCAAAGGAGCCTCCTGGCTTCTTCTCTGATTAATGCGCTCCTTCCCTTGCCTGTCCGTTTAGGTGGACGGCCATGGCTTTATTGGTTTTCCAAACTCTTTCTATTTCTAGATGATGACTGATTAAATCCAAACCACTTAGTCGATCACGATTTCATTTAGAGGTGTTAAAGTGCACAAGGTTGGATACACATACTGTCCAGGTTTTATTTGCAATAATTTAAAAACATCATGTATCATTTCTGAAACAATACTAAATTCTGTTAGGTTTGTTGATGCAACGCGAGAAAATGTGAAACAGTTCAAGGGGTTGTGAATAGTTTTGCAAGGTACTGTGCATATGAGATGGAAACTACTTGCATCTGTCTCCTGCTGAATCATGGAAAAGTTTTGGGCTCTCAGACAGTTTTTGTTTTACATTTTTGCCAAAAAAATGCACCTAAGTAAAAAAAAAAAGTGCATTAAGTACCACATGCTAGATTCCACTGTGCCGGTAATACGGTTAAACGGCATCTATAATATTTAACTCTACTAAACAGTGTTAGTAGAATGCGAAAAAAAATATCAGCGCCAGCCCTTTTATGTAAAAGTGGCTCCCTCATTTTCTCTGCTTAGTTCTCTGCCCATAGTCGGCCCTAAACTTGAGCCGGCACAAGCTCTCGACCCCCCGGTCCAGCCGCAGTCTCAGCCGCTCCTGCCACTGACCTGCGAGGAGAGGGAGGCGAGGTTGCACTGGGTGAATGCTTTCTTCATGGCAGACACAGCCACGCCCGCATAGCCACTCCATCTCACGCTCTGTAGGATGAAAGAGGAGGAGGAGGGGAAGAAATAGAGGTGGGGGGGGGGAGTGTGTATATGACAGGAGTAGAAAAGTGATTAATCTGGAGTGCTGATTCAGCCTGCTGGTGCAGGAGCTGGACGGTGGGGAGAGCAGGGCTAATTTAGACTTGTCTCAAGGGTAGGGGACTCACTGACTATAAGAGTGTGTTTAACCTCTCTGACATTACTGAGACACGGGGATGCTGTCACAAAATGATACACTGTAGAGACCTTTAAAAGCCACGGGATTCTGTGTTTTCCCTGTATGTTATGAAGCGTTGTGGTTAAAAACACCACTGGCTTCAGGGGTGTAACTAAAATCGTTAAATTCTGGCAAACGTATACGTTTAAAGCATATCGGATGGAAAGAAACAGCATTATGTCTTGCTTGTCTTCCATGCAAAGAGTTTGGGGATGCGTGTGTATTGTGGGCGACCGTGTTTTTTTGTTTGTCTGCGTCTCTGGGCTGAGACTTACCGCTAGGCTGGAGCTCGGCTGGCTCTTGCTGTGGGGGGTGAACTTGGGTTTGGGCGGCTTTCCGGCCAGCCGATCCTTGTGCCTTCTGCTGTTCATGTGCTGCCGAGACCAGCAGAAATACCATTAGCCAGCGCGCAAGCATCTGTCGTACCGCAGCAGAACAGCTTTAAATGTCGTCCGCTGAATAATAAATTCGCACTTGGTATGAATGAGGCGCAGAAATTACATTGCACTGCTTTGTTGTGGCTGCCTTGCACTGCTTTGCCGGCTGCATTACCTACAGGCGTTTGTCCTCCTGGGAGGGAGGATGTTTATATAAGACTGGTGGAATGCATTTAGGGCTAAGGCAGAATGGGTGCTCTTACACATGCCTCTGTTTTTTTTTTTTTCTTCTTCTTCCCACATTCCACTCCAGTGTAGACAGTCTCATGACTCACAGCAATGGTATTAAGCAAACATCAAAAGGAGAGAAATTACTTCCCGACGATGCCTTGATGCCAATACATCCAGCAGAAACACATATGGCACAGTAGCTTTAAATAAGTGGCAAATAAACGCCTGCTCACTGAGCATTTTGTGAAAAATAGCAACTTAAATTGTAGTTTTAATGGCTTTATTCATGTGCCTGAGTTATTTAAAAAAAAGCCCCACACATTACTTGTATTAAAGTTACAATTAGCTTTTGGATTAAACTCAGTCTTTAAAATGCCATCATTCATATTTATCACTAACCTAACATCATCTTTAATGCAGAAGATTAGAGCTGAGTGTGATGTGAAGCTGAACATGCAATAACAAGCTCCTGGTATTCGTTTTAATGGATAACGATCTGCAAAGCGGCCCTGTTTTCTGATAAATGTTGCAGCCACATCAATTTTCCATGGAGCAGAAGTGAGGAAATTGTGAGCAACATTTTCTCCATGGCCAGGCATTTTGGGACTGCGGTGCATTTCCCAGCAGAGTCAACATCACTTCTATGGCCATTCGAACAAACTCATATCAGGATCGCAGCGCTCTCGCTCGCCACGGCTCCATTTTAAATTTCTGAAAAATTAAAGAAAGCTTGGAAGTCCAGAGTATTAATTCTATTTTTGTTTTTCCTGGTATTTCATTAGGTCTTGATAGTTTGAGTTTTGGTCCCTTTTTTCTTTTGCTATCAAAGCAGCCCGTAGTTCAGTTGCATCCGACTACACGGGCCAACATTCGCTTACACTGCAAAAACTGAACTAAAAATAAATAAAATGTTCTTAAAATTTGTGTATTTTTCCTTGATTTGAGCAGGTAGATAGCATGATCTGCCAATAGAATAAGATTTTTTGCACTTAAAATAGGAACAATTCATCTCCATCATCTTATTTCAAGTGCAGTATGTCTAATTATCTTATTTTAGGGGTCAAAATACTCATTCCATTGGCATATAATCATATTTACCTGCTCAAATCTAGGACAAAAACATTAATTTTAAGAACATTTTACTTATTCTTAGATCCGTTTTTGCAGTGCAAATGGATCAGAAAGCCTTTCTCGTAGCTAATCTACGGACACCACTTGGATGGATACTGACCCCTGCAGGCTGGGAAGACCCAACAAGAACTGCGGTTTTGGGATGCCCTAAATGAGTGGTCTTATCATCACAGTTTGGCCCTTCTCCAATTTGCTTAAATCCTTGTGATTCTCCATTTCTCTTGCTTCTAACACACATACTTTGAAAAAAATATATATATTAGGCCTGCTGCCTAATCTATCCCATCCACTAACAGGTGGAATAAATGCAATATTTGTGGAGGCTAAATGTTTGTAAACCTGAGCTTAATTGTGCTTCTAATTCAAAAACGAGATGCAGGGCCCTGAGGATCATATTAGAAAAAAAAAACATGGTATTAATCTGCCAATTGCACTTTGATCAAGTTTTATATTGATTGCATATGCATAGGAAGTCGGCAGCCCCCATGTTGGGTGGAGGCCCACCGCTTGATGCTAAGGATAGGGAGACAAGACTCTGTTCGCTGTCAATCACACTTCTCTCAGTGTCAGTCCCTTCTTTTATTTCAGAATAAGTGTTGAAGCTATATCTTAAGCTATGCCTGACCAGTCTGAGTTAGGGGTGGCAGAAGGAGGGCTCAACCAGGACAACATTCATGCAAGAGATGTCACAGAGTCTGCATGATCGAATTCCCCATTAAATTGTCTAAATGGTGTTTATAGTCAGGATGCTGTGTTTTTGAAATACAGAATAGAAACTTTGTTATATAAAACATTTGAATTTGTTAGAGGGACGCACATTTCCACAGCATTTAATGCTCAGCAACATCCCTTATTTACTTTGATACACTGCTTCATGTTTGTTCCAGTGAGGTGAAGTTTTGAGTAGAGCTTGGAGTTCCCCGTTATTAAAAGGATCATGATAAAAGCTCATAAAACGTATTCTGTATTTATTTTCATCAGCTCTAAATCTGCTGTTTGTGCTTAAAGAGAGAAAAAACTGCAACCAGATGCGAGAATAGGTGCAAATTGCTCCCATCCCCTGGAGTTAAAGGTGCCGTTTTGTTCCTACATATGTTTAAGGCAAACAGAGGCGATTACACCCCCTTGTGAAATCCACTCTCAGCGGTATTCATTTCACCCATCAACGGCCATAATGTTACCCCTGTGCTGTAATTCTTAGCTCTTAGCTGACACATTTTTCATTTATGAGTCGTAATGTAAATATTTATTATACCTGGCTGAGTTGGGTTTCAGAGTTTACGAAGATCTCACACACTTCACAGTGGAAGTTCTTGCTAGGCACCCCGACGCTGCCTTTGCTCCCCAGCCGCTTGCTCTTGCAGCCGGCCCGAGCTGCAACGACTTTCCCCCTTCGCCGTGGCAGAACACTGTGACCTTCCAGCATCAATTTGTGCTTAGTACCTGGTGGACAAAAAGCAGGAGGTTTGACAGGCTCTTTGTTATCCAAAGGCCTTTTCTGCAAGAGATTTTCAACGGCAAATGTAAGTGGCTTTTCAAAACATTGATGTTTTAGTGGGAAAAAAAGTGCACAAATCAGGGTCACAACTCAATAGTACCGCTGTTATGTGCTTCCAGTTGGGAGAGGGAGTTGACTGTGACTTTACAGACAGGACAGTGGAGGTGAGCTTTGCTCTTCTTGGGGTCTTTGTTGTCTTCCGTGCATGGCTCCCCTGTTGTGATGGATGGCTCTGCGACCGTATCTGACTCGCTGGTCAGGCACACAGCCTCGGTGGCCACGGCGGCCTCTGTAACCTCAGCACCCTCCGGGGTACTGGTGTCTGACGGGCTCTCAGAGAGCTGCGAGGAAGGTGAAATCTGAGGAGGGGAAAGCGTGACCAGCTCCACAGAGGAAACCTCGGACACTGGTGTCAGCATGACAGAGCTCCTGGGACTCTCTTCCAGTTTTCCCTCCAGGATGGTTGGTTCCGGATCAAACTGAAGACCTGTACAGAAATAGAAGAGAAAAAAGTGAACACTGGCAACCTGTGAGCCCAGAATGGAACTATTTTGCAAGTACTGGCACTTTTCACCTCCTGTTAGTCAAGAGGCCGCCGAGCTACGTCTTAACATAAAGCTTTAAGCCAATGCAACTGTTAGATGCAACCTATGTCACTTTATTTTTGTTGCACTTTGTTTGTGGCTGGAATAAGTAAGCTGCGAAAAACAAAAGTTAACAGAGAATTTATAAAATGGTTTTGAGTGGTATTTCTTAACCCGATCTGAAGGACTTTCAACATTTTTCCATTGTACTTTGGCAGCTTTTTTGTATTATTTTCAGCCCTCTACCTTTTTGTTTGTTGGATAAAAAACTATTGAATAGAAACACTTTATTGTTGACACATGTAGATATTTGTTTTTGGGTTTTCGGGAGACAGTGGAACAAGAGTTTGGGAGTTTATCTTGTAACTGGCAGGTTGCTGGTTTGATCCCGTGCTCTAACTGTCTGTCATGTTCTTGGGACTTGATAACGCATTATACAAGTAAAAGTCATTTATTTTTTACGGCAAACGTTATCACATACTATTTCAGAAATAACCTTGTCAAATATGCCTGGCATAAAGCAGAGAAATATATGAGCCACCATATATGAATACATCATGGGTTAAACTATTTACCGCTGCAACATGCATGTTGTAAGGTTATCATCCTCACACTTTCATGTAGAATATTAAAACAACACACTAAAATAAAATAAACCCAGCAGGCAGCGTAAATCCCTCAGTGGGTAACGCTTTCAGGGGTTTACCGTTTTAACGCCATTCTGCACAAAGCAATTCTTATGCACGTTCCTTCCTAGTTGCTGCTGGTATTGTAGAAAGTCGCCCTGATGGTCATATCATGCCATCATTTTCAGGTTGTTTCTAATAGGATATGAGACATGCATTGTTGAAAAAAATGACAAAACAATTATATATAATATATAAAATATAATTGTCAATATTGATATTGACTATTTAAGTTTGGTGATGAGGTACAAGACTGAGCTTGGAAGGCCTACTTGCCATCACCCTAATCTTTGGCTCCCGATTCTTTTTACCGATTCTTTATTAGATTCAAGTGGGTACTCCGGCTGTTCCAATCCAAATGTTAATGTCACTTCCAGCCAGAAGAATGGGACATGAATAGTTCTGAGCTGCAAATGACCTCTGAAGTTCAATGACAGATACAGTTCATCTGGGGTGGATAGATTTTTAAGGCAAATGTTCTCCTGTCATCACCAAATATCTGTTGTTGGTTTGTAGTCTAATATGTCAGCCACGCCCACAACCTTTTTGTGTGTGCAAAATTGTCTTTTCAGAGTGCAAGCGCTGCTCCTTGACACCGATCTTGTTTGTGGTGTTCATGGACAGGATCTCAAGGCTTAGTCAGGGAAGGCGGGTGTCCGGGTTGGGAACCTCGGGATCACATCTGTGTTTTTTGTGGATGATGTGGTTGTGTTGGCTTTGTCGGGTCATGACTTCTACAGTGCACCGGGGCGGTTCGCTGCTGATTGTGAAGCAGCTGGGATGAGAGTCAGCCCCTCTATGCCTGAGGCCATCGTCCTTGACTGGAAAAGGGTGAATTGCCCCCTCTGGGTTAGGGGTAGTCTCTCTATAATGATTTGGGTTTAGTAAGCATTAAAGCTATAGGGTAATCCTATTCAGAAACCCTTTGTGTTGTACTGGGTAACATGACCCATACATCTTGAAAGTAGTAAATACATTGTGATTTTTTAAAAGGAGGTTAAAAAAATCAATCTCTGGGAAAATCTGCAGGCCTGTAAAAACTCTGACCAATCCCTGCCGTTCGCACCAAAGGGCAAGGATTGGTCAGGGTTTTGGTTCTGCCTTCACTCCCCTCTGTCCCTCAAGTTCCAGGGGTATCACTTATTTATTGGTTGTTCCACATGCCAAGCATTCTGACGCGCTCACGTAATGCCAGTGTCCGTGCATATTCCTTGTTAAGACTACCACATACTCGGGTATACTGTGCACATACAGTAAGCCGCGTGGACTCTGCTTTGACTCTCGGCGGATGTTTTACCCTTCATAATCGAGTGTACCCATTGCCTAGACACACTTTCTGCCGGCAGGACTAAGCAGAAGATGGTAAAATGTTTGATTAGCTAGCTGAGTACCTAGGGCCATTTATATCCCAGCGGACACCCACCACACATCTGTCAGTGCGCACAGAGAGTGACTGTCATGCCACCAGCCCTTGCGACCGCCTGCTTGGAGCAGCTCAATGTATCGAGCTCGGTGTCACAAATAAGACGCTGAGCAGTTTATAGTGTTACACAGCGTACGCGATCATAAAAATTGAGCTCTGGGCGTACCTGTCTGCTCAGATACCGCACAGACGTCCAGGGACTCATGTCCCCGCAAGAATGTGGGGGGCCTTTAGGTTGCGCTTGCTGGCTGCGCATGCGCACTTCTAGTGTTTATGTGTCCGGTTAGCTTAGCGGTTAGTGTCGGTGTTCATTGTCACTCCACTGTTCTCACCGTATACTTTGAACATGGCTGAGAGGCGCAAGAAGCAAATTGTGTACAAGTTTATAAGAAGAAGAGGATGGCATCAGTAGAAATAAATAAGACCAGAGTGGATTTGGGAGATTTTTTTTCACACAACGACGCTGAAGAGCAGTTATTCAAAAAGGGACTTGGAGAAACTTTGGGAAAAATCGCAGACTCTACTTTTAAGTCAACATGTACAAAAAAAAAAAAAAATGCTATCAGACAAATTATCAAGGATTTGTATCAAAACAGAAAGTTAACATGCTAGCATTAGCTTAACATTCAGCAAGTCATATAAAAATATCATTATATTTTACAAGGCTTGAATTTATTGAGTGCTATAGGTGTATGTATCACCTATGTATCACCGTGTAGTCAGGTACGTGTTTAGAAATATAAGGATAATATGCTGACACTCCTTTTGGGACTAAATGTCTGTTACTATCAAGAATAATGGATAGTGAAGCATCAACACAGCATTGATGGATTTTATTGCATTGTAATGCTACTGAGCTTTCAACCACATTCTTTTTAAGGAATCTGTATTGGCAAAAGACTCGTATCAATATGGGGAACAAAAGAATCTTATCAGGATACTCCTATTAATTACCATTTTCCTGTTAGTAAAACACTTTATGGCACATTAGGAATTCATGTTTTTTTGTGGGGGTTTATTAAAGTATTTACCGCTAGCCATCTTTTTTCCTTCCTTCTTTTTCACCTTGTCTTAATTGTCATTTACTCTTGAAATATCAAGTGATCTTGAGTCTCAGTCAATATAAACAAACCCCATCGACTGCTGGGTCCCGCCGATAAGTCACTGGAGTTCCATTACAATTCCCCCCTTCACCTCAGTTGTCTTCCCATGGGAATCAAACACACTTCACCTCAGAGCACTGAGTGCTACGCTCACTGAATATCTCCATTTCATTTAGTGAGCTTAACAAACGCACATACACTCACCTCAGAGCAACCGTGCTCCATTGATTTTCCCTTTTATGTCTTAGAGTAAATTCATCATTGGAGATAAGGGTCTTCCTTTTTTCATTCCTTCCCAGGTAAAAGAAACTATATAGGAGCAAGATTAGATATTCCCCTTGCTGTAATGAGTTTGACCCTCGAGGGATTTCAGTTCTTTTTCAGGGGGGGGGGGGGGGGGACGTTGGGGGGTGGGGGATTGGAATAATCTGTGAAAGACTGGGCCACCTGAGAGGTCTGTGGTGGGAAATGATACTGATCAGTGGGTTTAACAGGAACCTTACAGAGGAAGCCATAGAGGCTGGTGGGAATCAAAGGACTCTGAACATTCAAGGGTTGAGATCAGAGGGAGCCTCATTCAGAGACCTTTCTATCCTGCTGGAGACAGACGTCTTCATTTTCCCTTTTAACATTTTTAGGGAGGACAAAAATGCAGATTTTTATTTTAACCACCGAGCTAAATGGCCTGTATTTGTATGGCACTTTATCGAGTCTGACGGCGCTAAAGCGCTTTGCACTACATTCACTGGGGAAGTAGTGGCCTAGTGGTTAGAGAGCAGGGTGCTTGTATCCCAGAGAGGCTGCAAGGTTCTTGGTTTGAGTCCCGCAGACTGCAAACCTGGGTCCCAGAGCAAGATCCCTAGCCCCAGAAAACACTCTGGGCACTGCACAGTGACAGCCCACTGCTTGCTAAGGCATGGTTTAACTGCAGAGGACAAATTAAATTTTTCATATTTCATTATTATTATTCAGTCATTCACTCACACATTTACAGGCTGGCGGTGGTAAGCTGCACTGTAGCACAGCTTGCCTGACAGAAGCGAGGCTGCCAGACAATAGGCACTATCAGGCCGTCTAATACCCGAGAGCAGGCAAACCGGGTAAGTGTCTTGCCCAAGGACAATGAACAGTTTGCTCAGACGGTCAGAGCAGGGGTTCGAACCGGCAACTCAACTTCTTGCACCTGCGTCACTGTCCCCCCCACAATGTTCATCTTTTAATGACAATACTTAATAAAAGCTCCACATATAGATTCTTTCAAAAGTTCTTACACCTTAAATTATATTTCACTAGCAAGTACAGACAGTATGACTATCTTTTTCAGAGAGTAAAGCTAATTTATGAGTACCCTGACTCTGGTTATCTTGCATAATTTTTCTGTAAGTCAGATGCCCTACATGTCCTCTGACTATTGATATAATTGCACAGACACCCAAGAAAACTGTCAAAACTGTCAAAACAAAGAGCAGCCTATTGGCAGCTGGCCCTCTGTGGAGTAGAAGTAAGACACCATCTATTAGGGAGTGTTGGATCAATGTACAGGCGAGTAGCTTTACCATGAAAATAATTAGATTCACGCTTTACACAGTCCATTTGAATCTGTTTGTATGGGTGTAAGCATCTTGAGAGATTACCACTCAGCAGACTGATCGGATGAGAACTTTAAACACAGACAGCTAACGAATATGGCACTCATTATAAACACACTTGCCTCCACACTCAAGACGCTGAGCACTTGATTTAGTAGGTGAGCACTGATCCGAGGCAGCCTCGGCACAAAAACAAATTCCCAGGGGGGAAAAAAAATACTTGCTTTAGATCATCATTACTGTGGTGACAGAGAGAGTCCCTGCAAAAGATGACTTCAGCGGCGGAGTCAATCAACGCCAGGGGTGATTGATGCTTGTCATGATTGATGGTGGCTCTCAGTCTCCTGGCACCGGCTTGGCACTCTTGCACTTGCTAGATGGCTGTCCTTTGTTAGTCTGAGGTGCGCGTTACAAAAATCAATCCGTCTCTTTGTGTGACTGGAAAATTCGTCTCTGCTTATCCCCTTGTTCTGTTTCCCAGACGAATGACTCGTTGCACTCGACATGACAAAATACCTATTAAAGCCTAATATGATTGGGATGTATCTTAGAGACTATATATTTCAACATTAGTAAAAAAGTTGATTGTTAGAAATTGGTCCTAATTATATAATAACTCAAACAAAGCAAGAATAACCACAGTTCTCATATCATTTTGCTCTGGGGCTTCTGCGAAAACGGTCATAATTTTCATATATTATCTGACACTGATATATTTCTCTTGTTGTACAGGACATTTGCACTGCATACCTTTTTACAGCTTTTACAAAGTCTTGTCTATGTTCAATCTTCTATTTTACTGCACGTAGAGGATATTTCTACTCCACAAATTTTTTTTTGTTGAACCCCTTTGTTTATGTTTTTGAATTTAAAGAAAGAGCAACACCGGGTAAAACATTTTGAAAGACAAAATTTAGGTTTTAGAACCCTTCAGGTAAACAGCGACAGTCATATTTGGCCCGGCGAAAATGTGAAACAAAATGTTAAATATTTCTTTAACTGCAGGAGCATAATCTCACACTGCAAAATAATAAATAAATAAATAAATAAATAAATAAAACAGCACATGTTGTCAGTGCAGAATCAAACCCTGTTTTCCAAAATTACTGGTGCCAGACCTATTGGCATTCATTATGTAACAGAAGGATTCTTTTTTTTTTTTTTTTTGTCATTTATACTTTAAGTGGATTGGAGTCTCTGTTAACCTTAATTTAGCAATCCATGACTGTCACTGACCCCCAGGCTGGAAGAGGCTCTATCTTTATTTTGCTACTACATACTTTGAGGAACATAGCAAGAGAGGTAAGATCTCAAAGATCTCAACACTTCCCCAGCTACATGCCAACACATGTGTTGTTTAGACCAGACAAGATGAAAACTAAAATTCTGCATGTATTTGGTGTGAGACAAAGGATAAATATGTGGTAAACACTTTCGTCACCATTAGTAAGTGGAGGGGAGGATCTGTGATGTCGTGGCCATGTTTCTCTACCAACGGACCTGGGAATCTTATTAGGATAGACGGCATCATATAAACTCTTTCAGATATCGGGACATTTTACACAAACATGCTTTAGTCCCTGCCAGAAAGCTAAAAATGGGCGATCAGCAGGATAATATAATCAAATCAGCTGTGAAATGGATCGACAGACACGAAAAAAAATACCTTGATGGTCATCCAGACCTAAATCCGATATGAAACCTGTTGGCTGAGTTGAAAAGAAGAAAGAATAAGGGATGAACCTCGAATCAGGACAATCTAGAAAGAGTGTGCTATGGGGAAATGGGCAAAGATCCCTCAGTCTGTATGCATAAACGTTTAAAATGTTATAGGATTAGTGTATGTACAGTAATGGCCAACTGACAAAAGGGGGTTATAATTGTGTTGAGAGTACTGTATTACAAAAGGTTTGTCTTAAGAATCAACAGCCACTGACTTAGCGGCTGAGCAAACATTATAATTACATGATATCTTTCAGTAAGTCTCTGTAGTTGTTTTAATAAGTTGCAAAGGAAAAACAAACCTGTTTACGGCAACCATTAGCCAAAGCTTATGTTCAGAGCAACAAGAATACGCTCTGAGGGAGCTGCATCAAAAGGTTTTCAGTTTGTATATGAAAAGTGTTTACATGTCTAAAGATCTAACAAATGGATGTTGAAATAAAGAGCTTTTTTTTATTATTTAGCCATTTGGAGAAATGCAATATTTAATTCCCTCACATTAAAACTGTCATTTATGAAAAGAAGCTGCCTGTTTTGTTTACATCATTTAGTGGGTATTCTTATTGCTCCCAGCAGGCTGACCTTTAGGGTCTAGAGGAATATTTTTCTGAGTCACATTTAAATGAACCAACGACCGGGATCTTATTGGTTCCTGAGGACAGACACTATGAACATGGCCCTCTCAAAGCCCCCCGGCAGCCTTTATTTGCATGGCAGATGTAATTCATTTCATTGAGTATTGATTTGGAGCGCTTTCCCATTCCAGTGTTTCATTGTTCTGGATGCCAGCACTGGCTCACTCTGGTGCATTTCAATTTCACATTAGGCCAGTCGCACAATTGGGCTTATTAAAGAGTGTTCTTTGGCACAAAATTGCCTTGGAACAGCAAAATTATCCACAGCAGAAAAATTAGCCGTGACTTATCTACTTCTTCCGTGCTCTCCCTTTCTTATCCACTTCTGTCTCCCTCCCTCTCGCTCGTTCATTTAATCTTATCTTACATTTCCCACTCATCACCTCGTCTCGTTTCGCCTCCACCGCGCTTCCCTCTTTCAGGGCCTTTGCAGCGGCAGAATATTAAAATCATATTTGATGAGAGCGTTATCGCGCTCCTGGTCTTTTGTCCAATTTCTCCTTCCTGAAGGATACTCTTGGCACCGAAGGCGTAAAGCTGTGTATGTGTGAGTCCATTCATGAACTAGCCTGTATGGAGGATAAACAGTGTCACGCCTCTCCAGTCGTACCTTCATATCTCTCCTTTGATATTCCGTCTGTATTTAAAAATTCAGCCCGGATGGGGATCTTCTCTTGGTCAGGGAACTTAAAAAGTAGGAGATAAAGGAGGGGAAAACTGCTATACCACTGCCAGAGTCGCCTTGCTTCAGAATAATAAATGAAACGGCTGGATCCTGACAAGTGCAACATGAGATGCTTAGGGCCTTACGTAGCAGTCAGAATGCCAAAGAAACAATTCAGGTTCTTGGAAGTCAAGCTGCAGCTGTCTGCAGTGGGAAAAAAAATTACATTTATTTTTCTTGTTGAAAATAAAAAGTACCACAATTCCTTTGTCAAGCAGTAGATATCTATATTTGCACCACTAAAGCAAGAACGTCTGACTTTTCTTTTTGTAGAAGTAGATGAATGCCTTTAATATTGTTCAACTTTATATTTTATTTGACAGCCCATTAAAACGAAACCTCTCAGCACTATTCTGCTCTGTCTCTGCTCAAGCAGCACTTTGTGCCTTTATTTTTTTCGTGCTGCACAAACACACCAATTCTGGTCCTGTCACTATCCTCCCACTGTAACTTCAATAGGAGAGAGCGGGAGGGAGTAATGGGGAGTCAAGTCATTGAAATCAAGAACAAAATGGGGTAACAAACAATGCTGTGGGAGTCCAATCGATCTCCGCCAGGGTGGTTACACATTTCAGACCACGGGACTCCTTGTAGTCGGAAAACTTTGGAAAACTTCCATCAATCACAAGGCCAGGGAGCAGGGAGCAAAAAGGTCTACAACTTTAATTTGATTCAACATATTCCATCCATACCTAATAAATGCTCTATGTACTTGGGGTTTAGCATTAGACAAAGTTCTTATTAGCTTGTGAACATATTCTAAAAAGAATATCTAGAAAACTGACTTTAACTGTAAGTTGCGGTATGTGGACCCTCACGGTCTTACTTACGTTCCTCCTAGCTTCTTGGTTTTAAATGATGTGGAAGCTAAACTTTTTAAAGAGAGTCTTTAAAAATGTATACGCATAACAGCTAACTAATGTTTTGAACCCTGGACCACGAAGTACTAATCCCATTGCATATCTTAAACCGAATCCTGTTTAATATGTGCAAAATGTTGAGGGGGCTTTGGATGGAAGCTAGACCAACCCCATGCCAAAAGTTTGCTGGTCTATCGATGAAGGTTACCTTTGTGCAAGATCTGCTAAACGCAGTTTCATAACAGCTTTGAGCTAAAGCAACTGCATCTGTGACTCCACTGTTGTTAAATCTCATTTTCCTGTGACTGTTTTTTGACCGAAAACCCAAAACGGTTTTCAATCTTCAAGTATTAAAGCTCTTTTCCTCCCATTGCTTCAAATTGCTGTGGTAACTAATAAATGATGTACTGCGCTGTGATAAAATATTTTGTCCATTTATTCTTTCACTCTTACATGTTTGTTTGATTTCATTTATAAAGGCAAAGAAGCTATTGAAAATAACATGGTCCTAAAATAAAAATAATATATATTATTGCTCCCCATGATAACTGAATCACTTAAATAGAACCAGCCTGGCAGCATGAAGTAGGCTAAAAGATCTCAACAAGAAACAAATCAAGTCTTGATTAAAAAAATAATAATAACTGGTCTGGAAAGGGTTACAAAGCCAGTTCTAATGCTTTGGGACTCTATTTATATTATCTACAGCGTCTATAGTTTGGGGCTCGTTTTATTCACTAAGCATTTGTTGAAAGGCTGGTTTTACACCAATATATTTCAACTAGGATACTAAACTTATACAACAAGATAATTTTAATAGTTCTGAGATTTAAACATGAAAACAGAAGGGGCTGTGCTTTTACAGTGGTTTCTCACTTCATGTGGGAAGCCTTTACAATTGAAATGAGAACAGTTCACAATGTGTAAACTTTTAACAAGCAGCTAAGGGAAGAACTGTGAAGGATAACGTACACAAAATGTATTTTAAAAGTGTGACAATAATTTAAGGGTTGGTTGGATTTTCACTAAAAATGGAGAACAGAACAGGGAGTTAGTGTAAAAGAGTTCATCGTTAATTTGGAGAAGGGTAGAAAAACACACTAGTGTCACTGTTGACTTTCCCACTTATTCCTGAGCACCTACTTGTTTCTTTTTCTAAGCTTGTGTCCATAGGTGCTGGAAGAGGCGCATCAGAAGACGCCGTCTTGCTCCGGTCTCGTTCTCGGTCTCTGTCGCGCTCCTTCCCTGCGGTTGAGGTTTCCCCACCTCGTCGCTGCCTGTTCTTCTGGGCCTCCATGGCTTTGAGTTTCCGGGCGTGTTTGTGGCCTTTATAGTGGGCCTCTGCTTGGTTCTGTGGGCAAATGGGAGCGAAAAAAAAAAAAAAAGAAGATGTTAGCGGGAAGAAGCACAGAGGACCCGTTGCATTATACGTTACAAAGACCAGAGCCTGTGTGCAATCAATGTTAAAATGTATGTGCCCAAATATTCTCTCTCACACACAGGCATCCAGAGGCTGCAAGGAGGAGAGTCTGTTTCCACCTGATAACAGAGCTGGCGCACTGGGAGGCCAGAGGTATAATTGCATGTGTAATAAGCAACAAGAGAGAGGATTCCATCTCTACAACTAGCCCATTAATGTGCACTGTGAGAGTCAGCCTCTGCAAAACCCAGACACACTTGGTAATACATACTAATGTTACACACATTTGAGCTCTCGTGAGCACACAAACACAAATCAGGCTCTGAACACATTCTGACTGACTGCACTGCAGCAACAAAAGCACGCAAATTTCCTACTGAGAGGAGGGCAATTTACTTTTCCATTCTCATCACTCTCATGACCCTGTTTAATCCCAGAACAAAAGCTCTGTTGTCATACAAAGCATGGATACCTAAGAATTGTAAAAAAAAAAAAAAAAAAAAAAATCAATACACAGATCAGTCATTAAAAGCTGAAATATCCTCTGGGGATCAACTACCGGTGCAAATAGAACATTATTTTGGATTTAAAGAACTACGCACATGGTAGTAAATCTATAAAATCACTACCCACAACCCAAAATGACAAATAAGGAGAGTGTTTTCCTTCTCCTAAGGATTTAGGATGTAGAATTTTGGAAGGGTAGATGATTTAGCGTATATTCTTGCGTTTTGGACACTGGTTAGGATACTTGGCAGCAGTTTCTCCAAAATTTCTAAATAGGACAAAAAAGAAAGAGCAGATATTTTCGTAATCAAATGAAAGCATCCAGAAAAGTGACACTAGACGCGGCAACTCCTTAAGACCTTTCTCGTTTGGAGCAAAATGCCAGTTTATCTGATTACCTGAGAATTAGCAATACATCAATTCCCACAGCCAATTAAAACAGATTACTGCTTAAGTAGCATTAGCGCAGAGAAACAAAGTCAGAGGAAAATACTTAAGTTCGTCATCTGACTTCCTGGCCTGATGTGAATAGTTCAGCTCTTGGTTTCCTCACCGGCAACCTCTCCACCCACTTGGGTCTCAGAGGAGGCAGGAGGACAAGGCGTGAAATGAGCTTCGGTTCAGTCAGGAGAAATTATAAGGGGATATGGTGCTTATCAAAAGGTTTCTAGTTTGTCCAGTGATCAAGAAATCCCGAGGATGAAAGGACATGGGGGTGGGAGAGGAGAGTGTAGACCTACTGTAGACATATATGCTGAGTGGGTGTAAAGCCAGCTCCATTTCACAGGTTTAAAGAGGCACTGAGTCCTGTCTCTTGTGGAAAATACACAGAACATAGAAGCTGAACTTTGCTGCCAGCTGCTTTGGTTAATCGGTGAAATACCAGATGTTACAGGGAAAGGTTTGCAGTCCAGAGCCCACATTTATGCGATTATTTCACACAAACATGATAAACAAATCACATGGCTATTCAGAGAGGGCATGATTATCAGTATCTTGCAACAATATTTCAACCAGGTGATTTTAGCCAATCGAAACACTCAAGAGAGGTACAATTATTCATTAGAAAAAAGATATCAAGATAATGCTCTCAACAAAGATTAATGCTGAACTTCACACAAAGCAATGAGCGCCAATGTAAAATGCTAAAGTGTTCCTCCTCCTTAAACGTTTTCATATTTCAACACATTACAACCACAAACCTAAAGGAATTTATTGGGATTTCGTGTGACAAGCCAAAGTAAAGTGGTGCATAATCGTGCACCAGCCCTGTGTCCAGCCCATTTAAATCTACGACAACTAATCAAATCCAATTCAACCAAGTGCCGTCATAGGTGACATAATCCCTAAATGGAGCCCAAGGGTATGTAATTTAATCTCAGTAAAAATACAGCTGTTGTCTGAAGGCCTCAGATGTTTGTTAGAGAACATTATCAAACATGTCATCACAATCGGGGAACACACCAGGGGGGTCAGGGGTAAAGTTGTGCAGTGTTTAAAGCAGGGTTATGTACTAAAACAACCCAGATGGTGATGCAGCATCATGCTTCAGGAACGCTTCTCTAAAGCAGGGACGAAAAAAAGGTCGGGGACAGGGAAAGATAGATGAAGCCAAATACATGACAACTCCAAAAGAAAGCCTTTTAGAGGCAGCAAAACACTTGAGACTCAAAAGGAGGCTCACCTTCCACGCATATAGACAGAGCTACAGTGCAATGGTTTAAGTCAAAGCATATAGGTCTTTTGGAATGGCCCAATTGAAGACCTGAATCCAAATCCATTCGAGAATCTGTGAAAAGACTTAAAACTGAAAATCTTAAAAAAAATAAATAAAAAAATCTAATCTATTATTTTGCATAGAAGAATGGACAAAAGAATAAGCTGAAAACACCTGCAAAGGTGGATCTTCGAAGAATTAAATGTTTAGATTTTCATTGGCGAAACATTTTAAAATTATAATTTTCCTTCCACTTAACAATCATGCATCAATTGTTGGTCTATCAAAAAAAATACTAAAAAAACACTCAGAAGTTTGCGGGTGAAATGGTATAACTTGTGAAAAAGTATACAAGCTAACTGGTAGGATCAACCCATTTGTTTATTCGCTTGGTAAATAAAATCAACAACAAACTATGGAATACGGCTAAAATGATTCATTATTTAAACGTGAACAGACTTACCAGAAAAAAGTTGTTTCTGATGAATAATGCTACAGATCTAGCAGATGTTGGTCCACATAGCATTAAGTAAGCCTCTGACAGCTAAAACATCTTAAACTTTCATATTTTAATCAAAGATGTTTTTAGTACTTTTTTTTAAAAGTGACAAGTACTTGTTTTAAAACAACAAACTGAGTGGCGACATTTAAAATCTGGGAAATGCTAACCATGACAGTAAATAATACTGCAGTGGTCAATATCTGAAAATGGAAATAAAACCAAATTGTTTAATAATTCACCACAAAAAAAAAACACTGACACATGTCTTGAAGTTTAATATCTTTACTTTTATTCACTCTGATATGTTTATATTATACCTTGATGTCAACAAAAACTGGGTTTCTGTTTTTGATTTGCTATGTCTCCTAGATAGGAATTATTTTATTAGGTATGTGTGGAGCTTGAATTGATTTCATAGTTTACGTGATTCTTTATTTATAGCTTTTTTTTTCTTTTCTTTTTTTACATAAGGAGCTGCACAAGCACATAGGCAAGGCAAGGCAGGGCAAATTTATTTATATAGCACAATTCAGTACATAGACAATGCAAAGTGCTTTACATGATTAAAATATAGGAATAAAAGCAAGTAGGGATAGAATGGGAAAATGGTGAAATTATTTAAATGTAAAATAGTGTCAGCTGGTTAGTACAAACACATTTATTATTTCTGGGAGAATCATCTGGTTATCCAGCATTTATTTCTCATCTTTCTTATCAGAAAGTTTAAATAAATAAATGACCTCACCAAATTTTACCGAAGCCTGTCACTGACCAATCGTTTTAAATCAGTCGTTTTATAAAACAGGCGCAGCTGTGCCACCAAACAAAGGAAGAAAGAAAATTCAAACTGTTTAATCTAAACCAAAAAATAAGCATTACTTATTTGTTTCAATTGTATGTACACCGATAAAAGCATTGCTTTGCATATTTTTGTGACAAAATAACTCTAAATGTCACAGAATGCAGCTTTGAATCAATCTGTAACACAGCGAAGCCGTGTCACCCAAGCGATTTTCCTCTCAGAAAGAACATTGTGCGTCGGGGCAAGTTTAAACTACGTCTACATCAAACTCTGGAGAGGTTTTTGGAAGCTTGAAAATGCTCAAACTCCTTTAGAGACCAACAAAGTTGCAGTCAACTTGACATTCCTCTTCAAGTTGGTTTGCAGGATCAAGAAAGAGAAAACGTCTGCATCTCCTCCCACTTCTCGGCTCCCTGTCTCTTCAGACCTTTTTGAAGCCAGAAGTCCAAATAAAATCAAATGTGCTTGCATATACGTTTTAGCTGCACTTTGACTGAAGACATCTTTCTAAACTTTTAGCTATTTATTATTTGAAAGTTTATAAAACATCATGGAATATCAACTTGTGTTGTTTTCTACAGCAGATGAGTAAAGTTTAAACTTCTTCCCTCTCCTTTTGTGAACATGAGGCTAAAATTACTTGATTAGACGATTCCGTTGTTATGACACTGTGTTTTTTCCTCTTCTTTTGACACATTTGTTTGAAATTAAAAAAAAAAATAAAGACAAATAAAATAAGATGTTTGCATATGTACTGTACATGTGCCGCAGAAAAGAAGGAGCTGGTAGCTGAGAAAGTGGCCTCCTGCTGCGGCTGCTGATTGTCTTTGCACTCTGCTGATAAATGAAATCTCTCGCTGCAGTCTAATCCCGCTCAGAAAAAACAACTGTCACTCACACAAAAAGATGTCTCTGAAATAAAAACTCAACAAACCTTTGCACAAAAGAACAAGAACAAAATCCCCACACTTGTATGGCTCCCTGTTGACCTTGTCAAGGCTCCAAGAAAATCACAATTCTGACATCAATATGCATAAACATTTCTGAACAAAAGATTTATATTTACAAAAATAAATCATAATGGGTAAAATGTAAGACGGTAACAACAGAAAGAACATAATATACCATCATAGGAAAGTGATCCCTTGCTACGTCCATAAAATTTTGGATTGAAAATGGCTGCAAAATGACGCAAATATTTGCATCTGACTGATTTGCGCACCTGTATAAGGTTGCATATGGTTGTTTAGTGTAATGCCAAGGTGTTGTTGGTAATAACTGGCCATAATTCATAGTGCCATGATTGGAGAAAACAAAGCCCTCATACTGACTGTCAAGTTCGGTGGCGGATGCGCGATGATTTGATTACTGCTAACTAACCTGAGCACCTTGCAGTCATTGAGTCAACCATAAACTCTGCTTTTCTGGAGCCAGATATGAGCCCATCTGTCCAACAGCTGAAGCCTGGCCCAGACTGGGTCGTCAACCAGACAACGGATGCCAAACAGAGCAGCTCAACACACAACGGCTCCAAAAGAATCAGGTTGTCGAAATGGTCTAGTCAAAGTCCAGACCTCAAGCCAATTAAAAATGCTGTGGTGGAACCTTTAAAAATTGAAAAAAAAACAAAAACCTCAGTGGGCTGAAGTTATGTTGAAAGAAGAGAGGGACAAATTTCATACTGAAGCAACAAATCAGATGATGTTCTTAGTTTTTTCCATGACTGCCTTCATGAGTAATGGAAACTTCCTTTTTTGTAGTGAGTACAGACATTCTCGAAAAAAGAAAAAAAAAAGAAAACATAAGCCCAATTTCCAACTTTGTCTAAAGCAGACCCATTATCCAGGAAAACTAAACGGTCCAGCGGCATAATGTTTCTCTCTCCCTCTTATTGCTACACTTTCCCCGTCTTAGTCATGAAGCCAAAGAAGCTTTTCTTACCGTCGAGTTGAAGCGCAGGTGGCATATGTTGCAGGAGATGATCTGTTTCTTCTTGAGGGGCTGGGGGACCCCGAACGTGTGATTAATCACTGCCTTCTGGACAGGGTCCATCTGAGACACCGACATAAAAGATCGACATAAACACCGTTTTCCCATCAAGCAAAGAGGCTCTGCATTTAAATAGTCTCAAACACATCGACAGACAACACAACATCACTCCCTGTGAATGAAATATTGTCAGCGTTCATTGAATGTGTATGTAATAAATAACTAAATGGAAATTCAGTAATGCAGCTCTGAACACTAAACGCAAGGGTGAAAATGGCTGTTACAAAATGTCATAAGCCATAAAGGTATTTCATTTCAGAGTAGTTCTTTTTTGTAGGGCATTTATTGGGTGGCTCATGATCAGAAATCATTGAAGTTATTGCCTAATAACACAATGGAAGAGTCTATAAAAGCAATCTGCAGGTAACACTACTGACCTCACGTTGTAATACATTCCAGGGTGCATTAGCATCCAGCTAGCCCACTAGTCCTTGCAGCTAGTGGTCTCTTACATGCATATATTTACTATATAGCGCTGCCACCCAGGCAAAAGAAAACTAAAGCTACATCTTATAACAAATTACGTTTCATATTTGTACAGTAAAGTAATGTGATAATCACATCAGATCGTAGTAATGTGATAATATATTGCACAAACATGAAAAATGCAGAACAATAATCTTTCATGTTAAAACGTGACACTTTTTATTGTTAGAATACAATATATGTTTATTTTATAACAACAGGAAGTAGAGAGATCAGTGACTGAGAAAATTCCCCCCCTACAAGAGCTGATTAAATTGTATTTCATGCTGGGACTGAGCCACGCAGATATTTGACTGTTATTCATCAGCTTGGACAGTATTGTGATAAATGTGCGTACAATGAGAAGAAACTTAAAGCATAATGGGGCTGTACACGAGGAATAATGAGTCAGATCCGATTGAGGTGGCAGCATTTTTTATCAATAAACTGGATGGGAAAAGGAGAGAGACATTTAAAGATTTATCTGGACCCATATAGGGTTGAGCAAAGACCAAATTGGCCCAAATTATTGTGGCATCTTCACTGCTATGAGAAACTGAAGCCTTTTGAATGTGAACGAATGCAGAGATTGATGCTGTCTCTGAATATAAACAGTTTGTTGTACTAACAATAAAATGCATTGTTCAAAAAATGTTTACGCTTTGCATGATAAATGACCATGTTCTTATGATGTAAATATAATGTAACAGGAAAATACTTTGTTATAACATGATAAATATGTTGTAATAACAGGATATTGTACTATAAACATGAAAAGTATGTATATAAGAGAAATAGAGTTTTAAGATTATAACATGACAGCTGTATTGTTATTTTTCCTGGATGGCAGTTCTATGCTTCCAGTTATTCAGGTAAAAGGAACTGTAGATCTAAAACATTAAAATGATGATGCATTTTTGGATTTATTACATGGAAGACACGCAATTTCCTAAAAAAAATTGGTCTGAAATATTATTATTTTTTGTTTGTTTTTGTTGTATAGAACTTTTTTTTGCTTCATAGCAACAAGATTGTATATGGGTCAATCTTGTTAACATTGCTTGGTGCATTTAGCCATGTTCTATGAAGGGCTGCAGCCAGATCTGCTCGTGTTGACGGGAAAAATTTGTCCCATTCTTAAATGACACAATAAGAGCAACAAATAGCCCACAGGGTGAAGTTTGGACGTCCCTTTCTCAGCTGAAAACCTGGTGTAGCAGGGTCCAAATTAAAGTATGATGCATCTCTCTGGTTCTGGATTCTTTCTCCATTTCTTAGAAAAAAAAATGCAGTCTCTTTGATGTAGATAATAACCAGGCCGTGGTTCAGTGGTTCTTCCCCTGCCCTCAACCTTTTCCACTTTCCTCATTTTTTAAGCACACGGTCTGTAACATACTAGTATGATCAGATACAAGGTCTGGACTACAACAACTCTAAAAGAAATGAAGCCTGTAGAAGGTAATTTAGAAGTTTTGAGCATTACTGCAGCCCAACATAAACACGCTTCTAATAAAAACAGGTTCGCCTTCTTATTTCCATCACATTGGATTAATGAATGATCACTTTCCAAAAGGCCGTTTTGCAACACTCAGCTGGGAGTTGCATATGAAATGCTGCTTTTGAAAACACTTTCCCCCCTCTGCTGCTTGTGCCTTCCCATTGTGCAGACATCTGAGGCTGCGTCGTTGCCCACTGACGAGTGGGAGTTGTGTGCTTAGTTGCTGCATATGAATGTTTACGGTGTCACATCTAAGGGTTTTGGTAAAGATGACCAAAATGCAGCTGAGCGACACTTGCTAGCAATTTCTTTTAAATCATGAATGATAGAAATGATCATTGGCAATGTTTCATTTCAGGTTTACGCGAGCAAACATCACAATCCATCACTGTTTTACTGCTGCTGAGAAACCTTTTAGTGTTCTCATTAATTTCCTACAGATTCAGGAAGTTTAAACTTCCTCCGTATGAAGTGTCTATGCTGGCCAGTGATGGGCCACAGTCTTCACCTCCAGCGATCTATCCAGATTTTCTGCTTCAGTGAGCTGAAGCTCAGATTTTGTAGGCTTGTGCTGATCAGTTTTGGCTCAGTCTAAAAACGACTTAATTACCCATTCTTTTAACTAATATGTGAATCTAGTTTAGCTGACAGGGTTCCGTTTTTACAAGCTCTCAGGTTGCAAAAACTCAACACAAGATAACTCCTAGAATGTATGGCCCATCAGCTATAATGTAATGTTAGGATCAAAAGATATATATCTCCCTTGGGGTGATCCTGCATGCACCCAAAGTGCGTGAAGAGAAAAAGACACTTACATCCCTTCCCATCATCATAAACAAAATAAATAAGAAAAAACACAACAAAGAAGAAGGATTGTGCCAAGATGTTCCCTCAGTGACAGCTGAGCAGGTTTAAGGCATAAATCTGGAACAAATAACAACTTTACTTTGTTAATCAGCATGCTGCCTCCATTTGATGTGAGCAGAATACCTCAGTACCTCTGCAGTGACTCTGTATGAAAGTTTTTTTTTTCCTGAATACATTTTTTTAGCCATACAGCAAAGGGCATTGTTGTTCATGACTGCATTTTGACTACAGATTCTCATTAAGGTATGTATTTTTTTTTTTTTTGATGTTTTGTCACTTTTCTCCCTCCCACAGTGGTTATCAACTTGTGTTTTTAGCTCGTCTTTGAGAACAAGTTAAGGGTTGCTTTGTTTGCGACATATAAAAAAATGTGTCATGAAATAAAGCAATATGCAAGCGAGACGTGAGGTTTAAAAAGTTCCACATTCAGCTTTTAGCAAACGTAATTTTAAGTGATCTAAAATCACCAAAAGCAGTTACCAAAAGTTGCTGATTAGGACACCCCCCCCCCCCCCCATCTGATAACTTAAAGACAATGCAACAAATTTAAATCGATACATGTTGGGGTATTATTATTAATATTAATGTTATTATTCTTATTATAAAATTGTCAACTTTAGCTGGTTTGCTGGGTCTTGTGATTTAACCGGAATAAAAACTCAATTTAGCCAAAGTAAGACATCTTTCTCAAAATAATAAATCCTTTCTCAGAACAACCAGTGTTTCTGACCTTTCAGGCTATTGTTGTATCATTCTGGTTCTAAAAAGGTTGTCTCTAGCTGCATGGTTTTATTTATACGAGACAAAACAAGGGATTATGAAGGTTACCCCTTTTTCTCTCATGACATCCAATACTGAGTGTTTATCCAATATTCATGTGACTAAAATAAGGTTTTTTTGATGAGTACAAGACTACATCTAAGACTAGCTCTTCCATCCAAGCACAAAAACAGGCCCAAAGCGGTCACCATGACCTTGCTAATCTTTATCAATGTGTTGAACGTTTGTTTTTAGAGTCTAGTTTGGTCCAGTTTTGAGTAAGGCTTAGAGAAGAAGCCATTTTGAAGTTGCCTCAGCTATATTCAGTAAACTTTTAAGTTTGTACTCTTTCTTTGTTATTCTTTTAAAAAAAATCATAACCAGGATAAAATATAAATAAATCTCTTCTTCTTTTGGTCACAGCTCTAAACCCTATCTCATTGCCAAAGATGTATTTTCCAATTAAGTAACTTTATTAACTACTTATGATCTAATTTTTTTTATGACTAGTTAGATTTCTTTATGACTCACGATGCCAGTGTACAATTTTTAATGCAAGTTTGTGAACATAAAGAAAAAGTTTTTTTTTTTTTTTTTTTTTACAAAAGAATTATCCAAAAAATGTCTTCCTTTTAAGTGTGTACTCTTTCTTTGTTATTCTTAAAAAAAAAAAAAATCATAACCAAGATAAAATATAAATAAATCTCTTCTTTTGGTCACAGCTCTAAACCCTATCCTATGGGCAAATATGTATTTTCCAATTAAGTAACTTTATTAACTGCTTATGATCTAATTTTTTTTATGACTAGTTAGATTTCTTTATGACTCACGATGCCAGTGTACAATTTTTAATGCAAGTTTGTGAACATAAAGAAATAGTTTTTTTTTTTTTTTTTTTTTACAAAAGAATTATCCAAAAAATGTTCTTCCTGGTCCATTATCAATTACAGCAGCTGTGAAGTATTGTTAGGAAAGGATTTAAACTGACTAATATAGATTTAACTGCCTGTGAAAAGACAGACCAAAGTCCCTGGTGGCATATTATCTGTATATTCTATGTCTATATCTAGAATCTACAGTCCACAATGACAGCTGATTCCATCCCAGCTCTCTTCAGAGGGGTATAAAATATCCCAATCATGCTGAGTCTTATTCTCAGCTGGCATGGGGTCTGACCCTGTCCGATCCTTGGCTTGCATCTGCGGGATAGCCGAGGAGAAGGCTGCTCTCCCTTTTAGTTGGGCCGACACACCCTCTGGACCCAACCCTGAGACACTGCTGTCAGCCTCAGCTGCCCGGAGATTAAGGAGTTCTGGTATATTGATGGTGTTGACTGGGATGCGGTCTCAGATCCAAAAGCTGTGTTCTGTTCAGAGGAGCTTGTATCTTAGTGACGAATGAGTTCAGTTTACCAGAGATTCCTGAGGGCCAGGTGTGAGAGGCACCATCAACAAACCTGACAAAGATACCTCCATGCTGGTGGTGTGTGTCTCCCCCAGGGTCGACTATTTAGTTGCTTTATTTTGGTCTCTGTTATATGACTCAAAGCTACCTCTGGGAGTAAACTGACTTTTTTTTCCCCTTGCCAGCTCCAGCACAACAACTGAAACGTAGCGCTCCAAGTCCTGCTGCCCTCAGTCCAGCTCGCCAAGGCGGGCTGCACTCAGTTCCATTTGTTTTAGGAACTGAAGAATGTGTCCATTGTCTGTCTGCAGCCATCCTGAACCGGCTGCTATAAATGCCTCTTTTGTCCTTCGCTCTCTCCAGCTATTCAAGCGCAGACAGGACTTGTCCTGCGCCAGGCGGCTCAGTCCGTGCTGCGGTTTCAGGAAAAGGTCGAGAGAAAGCAGCAGACAGAGATGTGAAGAGACTGCATAAGAAGGGACACCGGGGTAACCGGAGACTATTTGGGTTTGCAGACAGGTGCATTCATCTTCCCCTCTGGAAATGCACGGTGCAACAAATGCCTTATCAGGACCAAGAGAACCCGGGGCTCCTAGCTGAATGGATGTTGTGATTAATGCCGCAGCTGCACTGCCAGACTGCGCGTAAGGGGCTAATCATCCTGCTCTGGCCTTGAAACAACAGCGATATGATGTTATTTCGTCACACCGTCAAAACGTATGCACACGCTCTGCGGCCTTCTTCCCCGCACACCAGCTTCAATTTGTCTTCTATGCTATATTTTTTTCGGCCACAATTACTGATACGCGCGTGATTTTGGAAGTCGAACAGGAAAACATGAAGTTGGTTCTGATCTCAAACACAAACATTTAATGCATTTCATTCGTATTTCGCAAAAGAGACTAACACAAAGTAGCCGATAACAGTGTGGTGCAAGGACAGCGATGCGTGTTTATGCTTTTTTTTGTTTTTCCTCCAAATAAAATCTTTCCATTAGCTCTGACCTGATTTCTCTGTTCTTGCTGAACCACAGCAGCCCTGCAGCATGATACCACCAGCACCATGTTTAACAAGTGGAGAAGTGTGTCCAGGGTGATGTGTGGTGAAAAACAATCACATTACCCTGAACACACTTTGCATGTAGGGCAAAGAAAAACTCAAGTTTGGCCCCGTCTGACCAGAAAGCCTTCATGTACGTGTTCACTTTGTCTCCTGCATGGCACAAGCGTCATATGGGTTTCTTTTCACAAGTTCTTCCAGCAAACGGTTTTCTTCTTGCCACTCTGCCATAAAGGTGTGCCAGGCTGATCATTGTCGCGTCACTGGATTCCCCAACGTGAGCTCCCCCAGAGTTTCCATGGCCACTTTTCTTAGTAATGATATCCTTTCTCTGCCTGTCAGTTTAGGTGGACAGCCGTGTCTCAGCAGGTTTGCTTTTGTGTCACGTTCTTTGCATTTTCAGATGCTTCTGATGATGATCAAAGCTTGGGATATTGTTTTATAGCTTAACCCTGCTTTAAACGTCTTCACAACCTTTCCCCCGAACTGCCTGCCGTGTTTCCTTACTCTCCATGATGCTGTTTGTTCAACCGAGGTTCTCTAACAAACCTCTAGGGTCACAAAACAGCTGGATTTACTCTGAGATTAGAATACACACAGGGAGGCTCTGTTAGGGATCCAGTCATGTCTGAAAGCATTTGGGTACTCTGGATTTTATTTGGGCGTATTACAGTAAAAAGGGGATGAACACTAACCTGACTCCGCCAGATAGATTTGCTCCGCATATCCATCTGGAATCCTTCCGTTGAAGTAATTTTGGGAAGGGGCGAAAATACTGGTTAGCTGATTGGCCTATGTTGGTGATAGACGGGCCAAATAAACCAATCAGATCAACGAAGCATATGATGTACTAACAGCGACGATGAAAACAAAACCATAAGCTCTTGCCGAAACGAGTCGGGAGAAGAGCAAAAACATCTTTTCCTCTGAGAAAAGCCTCCAAAACAGTGTTTTGCTCTTCTTTTAGCAAAGAAATACTCTGTAATTCCGATAAAACTTGCTCGATAGCCACGCTAACGCTAGTTTCATCGGCTGAAGCCGCCATGTTCTTTAGACTGAACTGTCGCGTCTTCTTGTTGCGTCACACCTCAACCCGCCTCAAAGCCAACGCTGATTGGACGTTCGTTTGGTGAACTGCTCCAAATTTACTTTAACGGAAAGTAGCCAGACTGATCTGTGAGTGAAACCTTGAAAGCTCGCGAGATCAGGATGGTCTCACGAGGCTAGATGAACACAGATGCACACCACACTTTTCAGATTTTTTTCCATGAAAAAAAACAAAAACGAATCATTTTCCTTCCACTTTACAATCAAGCACCACTTTGTGTTTGTCAACCACCTAAAACCCCAATAAGTTTGTGATTGTGAGGGAAGAAATTGTGAAAAAGAATTTAAGGTGTGTGAATAGGCAGTGTATTTCCTTGATGGATGCCAATGTTCATCTTTATCAGCCTGTTTATCAGCCTAAACAAACATCTTAACTGCTTGTTGTCACCAGACTGTGTTCTGCATGTGGACCAAACACCGAAAAACCATGACACTTCCAAATGGTATTTTTTGTTCCTAAAGTTGCTGTTGCCACAACAATTACTGCTTTTTGTCTAACAGCACGAGCGAAAGTAAATGCAAAAGCAGTAAAGTGTGACTGTCACAAATTATTTTTTAAAAAGAACCAATGGGCACGTGCAGTGGACTGGAAATAGAACCAGCAATTTTCCCCAAAGCGAAACACAGACAAAACACTGACAGGAGACTTGAGCCCACAGCTTGCGCCGCTAATATAAATACATGAGGGTGTTAGAGGAACGAGCATTTACCATGCTGCCTTTTCCACTCGCATAGATGGGTTTCTAAAGTGGGCGGCAGAGCAAATGAATACACCGAACTTTCCTCAGAGCAGGTTGGTGACCCCCTACATGCACGTCATACAGCAAACGTCTGTCTCACCCACCCCCTCCCACATGTCCTCCGCTGTAGAGAACGAGGCATGCGTCTGGATCCTCCCTGTTTTATTTCTCCGTCTTCAAAAGACATACTGGAGTGTAAAAGCTGTAGCTTATCCTCCATTTATAGACCACAGAGCTAAAGTTTCTTTTTTTTTTTTTTCATTTTCTCAAGTGCAACGAAAGCAGTGAACCCAATACGCAACCAGGGTGTTAAAGTAGGATCAAAAGAAATCTGAAGTGGCCCGCACACATGCACCCACAAAACGACAATGGGCATAAAGCTGGTAGAGAAAGGATCAAAGACACAAGATATTAATTCCAGTCACAGAGGCAAGGTAAGCTGGGGTGCATGGAAACCAAGCGGTTTGCTGCTGACGTTTGGAACAAGGTAATAAGGGTCCCGTCTGCGGATGCTGATGCTGTCATGATGGTCGCAGAAGTGAAGTGAAAACGATGCTTGAATAAACATCATATCCTAAAGCTAAGGCTGGGCCCTGCCAAAAATTTATATGATGGAGACATATACACTACAAAAAGGGAACTAAAAGTAAGTATTTTTCCTTGATTTGAGCATGTAAGTAAGACTATTTGCTAATGAGATAATTTTTTTGCACTTAAAATAAGAACGATTCATCACCATCATCTTATTTCAAGTGCAGGATATCTAATTATCTCATTTTAGGGGTTAAATACTGTATTCTACTGGCAAATAGTTTTATTTAGCTGCTTAAATCAAAGAAAAATAGACTAATTTCAAAAATTTTCTACTACGCTTTTTGCTATATATGTGTCGTAGAGAGTAACCAGGTAGTTGGATCCGTATTCTTTATGCCATAAAGTCATACAAATGTTAATAATCTAGATCTGCTGAGATTATGGATGCCTATTTTCAGCTTCAGTCAAGATGAAGAAAAAGTTATGTAATGTTTTTTTTAATCATTACCAATTACCTTATTTTTGTCTCATATTCAACTCTTAAAAAGAATACACATTGTACAAAAAAATATTTTTGATTTTATACAAAAAAAAAAAATCATTATGAGAATGTGAGTCAGTCAGCTCTGATGAAATGTCTGCTATATAATTCATAAACACGTAGCAGGTTCAGCTTAAGAACTTTTAACCTTGCTGAAATCAAGTTAAAAAGAACGTCTGCCTTTTGTCCTAAATCCACAGTTGCAGTTTAGCACCCCAGCTGCCTGTGACTCAGTGGGAAGTGTTGCTGTCTTGCAATTTAAAGGTCGTTGGTTTGATTCCAGCTTCCTCTTTTCACATTTTGATGTGGCCCTGTGCAAGGCACTTACACCAAGTTGCCTGTCGACCTGCGCGTTTGTGTATGCATGTGCGCTCATTTTGTGGGTGGTATTGGGTGAATGTGGCTCTAGTGTAAAGCCCTTTGAGGGGTCAGTGTGACTAGAAAGGCGCTATATGAATTCACTCCATAAATTCATCCCACGACATGGAACTTACCGTATTAAAGTTAGGGAAGAGGCTAAGAGGTGAGGAACCATTGAGTCTGAAGGGTAGGAGGTGTTTAAGGTCGAGCTGAGGCTGCAGAGGTCTCCCCGGCACTGGGAGAGAAGCAATGAGCGGGTTGCCCTGGGCAGATGTACCTGGAGAACACAAAGAGATGAATGGTAAAGGCTGAGGAACAATAATTCAGCTTTGTAGCATTAAGAACGAGTTCCCTATATACTATGTACCTATATCTAATTTATGTACAATGCTAAGATAAAAAACAATATTTGCCCTCTCACAGTTTTCTTCTGGTTTAGTTTTTTTATACATTCAATACAAGTTTTAGATGATGAAATTTTCTTTTTTTATATATCAGAGAGACAACCAGAGTGAATACAAATAAATTGTTTCAAATGAGGATTTTATTTATAAAGGAAGAAAAAAAAAAATCCAAACCAACGTGAGCCGATGTGAAAAAGTATTCCCCTCCCCTGGGTAAATCACAAATTAACTATGATTTACCATGTTTTTGGCTTTGCTTCTTTTTGGTCACTGCCAGTCTTGTAAAGTCAAGAAATCGTCGTCTCCAAAACCTTTCTGACAACATGAAATAGCCCGAAAGAACTCAAAAAGCAACATGTTCCACCCCAGTCCAAAGTAGTTTAAGAAAAAAAAAAAAAAGAAAGAATAAAGTAATTGAAATCCATCAGCAGTCAATCAGTGAAGGCTTACAAAGCTATTTCTAAAGCCTAAAGAAATGACTCCAAGGTTGCACTGTGGACTTATCCAGGAGGTCACAAAGAACCCGGAAAAACATCTAAAACACTCCAGGTCTTATTTGCCTCAGTTTGAGGTCGGTGTTTATGATCTCACAATGAAAAGCATTCGGGCAGAACTGGAAGAAACTGTCTTTGTGGTGGCGGCTTTTTGCAAATAGCGCCCTGTAGCTCCAACCTGAAGGTAAAAGCCTAAACAGTTTGTGTGCACGATGCATGAGGTCTGCAGAGATGCTTGTTCCCCCTTTCCTGAGCCTAGACCTAGCACTGTACAAGTCCTGGATGGAGGGAAGGTCAGTCGTGGCCATCATCTCTGCACACCTAATTGTCTATTGTAGTTTGGACCTGTCCTGTTTTGTCGATGTGTCAAACCACACAGTGATGGACGTGAACAAAATAGACGTAAAATGATGGCAGTGTAGATGATGATCAGCAGCTCCTGAGGAAGGTTGTTCTACATGAGTTGAACAGGAAGTAGAGCATCTGTACATAAAACATCTTAAAGATCTGCAAAATGTGTTGGGAAAAATATTCAATGGAGTTACGAGATAAAAGTGTAACTTTTTAGAAGGGGTGACAATCAAATATAACGGAGGGATTGTGATGGTCTGAGGGTGCTTTGGTGATTTCATTCTTAAAGACCTGCACAACTTGCTGCAAAATGGACCCATGGATTCTGCTTTCGAGCAGAATATACACATCTGAGTTTTACAATTACATTAACAAGACCAAAAAAACCCACACAAACAAAAAAAAACAACAACTAGAAAATTTAGAGGCGGATTGTCAAACTCTAGACTTCAAAAACCATCTATTGAAATCATAATTGAGAATCCTTTTTTTAATTTAATCAGGCAAGCTTTATCAGATATTTAAACATGTTTTGTGATTTGAAACATTATAGTGTAACAAAAAAGCAAAGACAAGAAATCTGTAGGAGGGCAAATTGTCTTTCCTTAGCCACTGCAGCATTGTAAGGACACCAAATGCATATTTAAAAATTCAACTGGCACTCTAGGTGCAGTGCGCCGCTCACGCAAGTGTAAACCGGCGTGTAAAAATGTATATAGATTTTTTTTAAATGTAGACTGTGGTGTGTTTGGAGGGATGGCAACTTTGACTGGACCTGTGCAACATTCTTAGCGTTCAAGGACAAGAAAACAATAACAGAAACTGGCCCGTCCCGTGCATGCACACACATGCACATAAACACATCATTTAACTGCTGATTTATTGGCAGAAGAAAGGTGGCTGCGTGAGAGGAAGACGAGCGATATCGGATTTCAAATGGACCAGGGATGAAGAGATTTCTAATTTTCCGCCTGGCTGCGTTTCAGTGGACTGGTGCCGCCAGCTGCGCGCAGGCACTTATTCCTGCACCGGGATCAATCATTGGTGTCAGCTACGGGTCACCGTGGCCACCCCGAAGCACGCCTGTTATTCAGCTCTTGTGGAACAGAGGAGCCTTGGCTGTGCTGTTGCCTTCATGGCAAGAAAAAAAAACAAACAAAGCAAAACCTCAAACTTCTAAAAAAAAAATCACCAGCTTCTTTAGTACAATAGACGTACCTTCAAAGAGAATAGTTTTGATTTGAGAATTATTCAAGCCCCTTTGTGCTAGGAATCAAATAGTAAAAGGAGCTGGTATTCTTTTTTAAAAAAGGGCAAAACATTTTCAGCTCGGCAAAAACCTGCATTATTGTCTTATAGTGTTGTTCAAAGATTCATTCGGTTGCATTTTCATTTGTTTGGATATTTATCAATTGACTGTAATGATTAAGCTTGCAAACTGCATCTTAAAGGGGGTTCAGTGTCTTTGTTTTGCTCATGCTTCTTGCAAAACACTGTTGGTGGTCTGACTCACACTGATCTTCTGAATTTCCAAAAAGTTATATATATATATATATATATATATATATATATATATATATATATATATATATATATATATATATATATATATATATATATATACACACACACACACACATATATATATATATATATATATATTTTTTTTTTAATCACTGTTCAGAGTTTATATGATTTATTGGTTAGGATTATTATCTTCTTAAATAGGCTCTTCTTGTTTGTGCAGGTTAAATTTTGCCCGAGTATTTTACCCAACACATTTTTTTGAGAGAGAGAAATGCTGTCTGTGCTACTCAATATAATTGTCTAATGTCCAGGTAACATTTGCAATTATTTTGCCCCTTTACTCCCATCCGAACCAAACTTTACTGGTACACTAAGCCTGAACTTTATTGGCTCATAACAGAATACGTGGCACAGTCGGCGTGAGGAAACAGTTTCAGGAGCATTGGTGCACAACCTGCCAGCAGATCTCCATCTTAACAGTTTTTTCCTGAAAGCTATCCTGATGTCCCCACCAAATTTTTACATCCATTTTCTTCTAAAAGAAAATGAATTCCTTAAAGTGATTATAAACCCATTATACTGATTTAAACAGATTTTATGTTAGAATCAAGTCAAGATTTAAAATGCACATAACATATCTAATACCAAACAATGCTAAAAACTAAAACTACATTAGGTCTGAAATGTGTCATCTACAAGCAATCTTCTTAAGTTACCTGAGAATCAAACAGAGATAAAGAGAAACAACCACATAATGTCATGCTTTACACAGTGAAATCAGCATTTTTTTTTTAGCTCGACTGGCCCTGATCAGATCGTCTGACTGCTCATCAGATGGTCAGAAACTCAAAAATCTGATATTTTTCAATCAGTGCTCACACCATACAAAGCGCTACCAGATCACAATGACCGCAAAGCTCTTCGATCTCGACGCTGTTACCAAGTGAAGACTCAATCTAAGCTGTTTTCAGTGTCGGTGAGCTGTGTAAAAATAAAGTGAGAGGATGCGCAGGGATGGAAGAAACAATTTAAAAAGAATCACTGTTTTCTATCACGAGTTGAGACATCTGTCTCATGTAACATGCTGGATTTGGAAATGTTGGCAATTTGGAAGAAATCTCAAAGTTCAATCCACACTCGCTCATTACATCTGGTTTACTAATGCTAACTGTGCTAATGACTGAGATGCTAAAGACAATTATTTCTAAAAATGCTCAGCCACTTACAGTATGGAATATCCTCTCCTAATATGAATGCTTCATGCCCAGTCAAAGCAGGAAGGCTCGAATACATTGCTTGAACGCTGTGTTAAGATCTTCTTAAATTATAGCCAGTAGCGGTTTCTGGCACGACCGGTTTTTGGCGCGAGCAGCCAATCCCGGGGCGGCATTTTATTCCATGCAACATGGGGGCCGGCAGGAGCAATTAAAAATATTGATTAAAAATCATCCGCGCCACAAAAGCAGTTTTCCACCATTATATATCACTGTGTGGGGAAATAGCGAATTGACGCCCCTAGCAGGTGCCCTGCTTGTTGTGAGAAGATGCAGCAGCCATGCATGCCGCACACAGAGGCTGACAGGCCGGAGACGAGGAAAAGCCATGGCGAGGGGCTGTTCACCTCTGGGTCTTGGTGAACGGACAAGAGGACTGCGGGGATCCAATTTACAGTGCTATCATCTAATTGAATTAGTGGTTAAAGTCAGTCACACCAAGGGGCGGGGCGGCCATAGGGGGGTTCGGGAGGACTCCCGGCGGGGCCGGTCTGTTTCAGGCTGGTCAAACTGTTTTTTGTCTCTACCCACTGAGAATAAGCAGCAGTGGTGATGCACAAAAGCGGCCACAGGTGGCACAGTAGTTACTATTTTTTTATTTAAGGCTGCAGGTGGCAAAAGTTAAGTTATTTACAGCTGTTTTTTAACTGTGTGATTACAGTCAGCCAGAAAGGTGACGAGTCTGCACCAAGCAGTATGGCTGCTGCAGGTTAGCAAACACTCCCTACATGCCCCTATCATCCCATCCTAGAATTGCCATATGTGTTTGTGTCATGGAATTGATGCAGAGACAGAGAATAATGCCAGTCGTAGGTGTGAGGAGGAGGAGGAGGAGACAGATGAGGAGGGCCTGGAGAAATAGGAGGAGAAGGAGCAGGAACCCACTCAAAGCAGGGCAAGTTACAGGTGCAGGGCTGGGTTGGTAATAGGTGTTTGCAATCAATTATATTCAACCTTTGGAGACCCGAGGATTGCAGTCCAAACCAAGGCTTTTTAGCATCATACAGCTAATAGGCTGAAAAAGTTGATTAATTTCAGGTCCAGCTTGTGTTTCAGGACATAGCTGTAGTTTTTGTTCCTCACCGTTTAAATTTTATGATAAGCTTCTTGTTTAGTAAACTTTTACGAACTAAAAATATACTTTATTTCTATCATTAAAAACATACACACATTAATGCAATGTAGAACCGCCACTGATTATAACTATTTAGTAAAATCAGAAGTAGCTAAAATCAGTTTAATCAGTTCAAAGCTTTATAAAAAGTGAAAACTTCAACAGCAAAAATTCTCTTTACAGTTCACTGACATAACAAATATCCAACATAATAAATAAAATTATTTCTTTTAATTATTTCTTAAGCGCGGCTCTCCTGACATGTCTGGGCCTTATACCTTGTAAGAACAACATGCAAAAATTTATCTTTTTTCTTTTCTAAGTTTCTATCTTGAATGAAATGCTTTTTGGAGATCAGTTTAACCTCTCACTAAAATAAATATAAAATAATTTGAACACAAACAAAACATTAAAATGTCATGGTATTGAATGACACAATCTCGTTCACATTTATTAAAATTCAAAGAATTTAGAAATGGTCACCTGGATGACAAATAAAGAGTTCACAGAGGCTGCTCACATATTCTTTTAAATCCATTGCAACAAAAAAACAACAACAACAAAATAACTGAAGATGTCAAAATAAAGCACACCAGCTGCTCTGCTAATTTTTGTGGCATATTTTTGTTCCTGGTTGTCACATTTTAGAGATGCCTCTTTTAGAATTGCATCAAGTTTGTGAGCAGGGATTGTTGTGTTATGTGGGCCAAGCGAAGTGCAGAAGGGAGAGGACAACGGGGACGGGGATTCTGTCGGCACGATGGGCCATGGGTTCCTCCTGCTTGGCAGAATTGCCATCTATGACGCAAGATGCGTGTTTCGCGTGTGTGCGATTAGTGGATGTGGGACTGTGCATATGCCACTTAGCGTGGAGATCGGGCCTTCCTTTGCCATGTGTGGGCTCCCCTATGCTGTCTGTCTGACACCCCGAACGAGGCCGCCCGGCTCGGATACAGCCCACAGACACGTGGGCAGAAGACGGCAGGGGATCGCTCCCACACACGGCATGCACATTCACACACACAAAAAAAAACAAAAAAACAAGGGAAAGCCAAGCCTTCTCTTGGCAAGGGTATAAGAGGAAAAAAGATGGGCTTGCAGGGAGGACAGTTATCAGCTGATAGTGCTTTCCCACCTCTCTGTTACTCCCCAGGCAGCTTATTAAATCAGGGGCTGGCTGTTTGCCTCCTTGGATGATAACACTGCCACGAAGCCACAGCCTGAATTCAGGCATGTACGACAGCAAATGTGGAAACGTGTGTGTGTGTGTGTGTGTGTGTTTGCTCAGTTTGCATGTGCTGGGCGAGTATCACGTACACGCATCCCAACAAAACTGCCTACGCATTGCTGAAAAACAAACAGCTCCGGGGCCAAGAGGAAAGTCAATAGGAACAAATCCACAAAACACACACACACACACATGCAAACACAGACAAAATTAAACAAGGTATAGTTTCATGCCTGGCATATACTGTGAATGATTCTAAAGGGAGCACAGTTTAAAGCAAACTGAAGTGTGTTTTCTTGATGAGGAACGCATGTTTATGTCAGTATGCTCTTACTATAACTCTGCATCTTTTTTTTTTTACTAACTAACTCTTATGCGTACACATTTGTGTGTGGTTAGGTTACCATATGTGTCTTCTGACCACATTCATGATTACACCAAAGCTCAGATTTACATACGCTTCACTTGTGGTTCACCGTTCAGACAAGCGATTGTAGTTGAGGCATGGCCCAAAACCAAATGTCCAGCATCTTTCTCTCCCTCCATCGCGCTCTCTCCCACATGACTTTGGAAACCTAGATGACTGTCTCTGCAAGACCATCCCCAGGCAGGCCTCCTCTACCTCCTCCTCAGCCCATCACAGCGCCGCATTCCTCCCTTTCATGAGTCACTGGGCTTAGTTACACAACAACAGCTGTCACATTGCATCTACTCCGGTGTGAGTGTGTTTGTGTGGAGTTCAAAGATAGATTTTCAATTATCTTTTTTTTTTTTACATGTGCATCTGAGAAAATTAAGGATTCTAGCATAAACCAGCAAACATAGCAGGCCATTTGATATCACAAAACTCAGAATTTGTTGTTAACTGTAATTGTTACTCTTTTTTTTTTCCTCTTGTGTTCTGATAAACTTGATTTTCTCACTTCCAAAAGCCCCACACCATCTTTCTGCTGTGCATATTCATGCTGGTAAATGCAATAGGAATCAGACTAGGAAAGGGGTGCACAGAAGACGTTGTGTAACTATGTTTGTTTCTTCTTGACACAAAAGGCTCTGTGAATTTAAGCAAAACATATATCCAAAGAGAATATCTTCTTTAACCTTACAAGATTAATACGGCTTTCCTTATTTTAAATACCAGCTTGGTAATGTTACATTTGTCTCAACCTGCTGCCCATTGTGTCTATAGTGGAAAATGCTACTGTGTAACCCACCAAAAGGGACTTACTTTATGCCAAAAAATTCAATGATTCATGAAAAAAAATTAAAATTCAATGATTCATGAAAAAACCTTGAACCATTCAAGCAATAGAAATAGATTTGCTTCAAGGTCCAGGATTAAAGTATACAACTGCTTAAGGCAAGACGATATATTCAATATGTATGTTGGTGTAGAAAAAAAAGGATCAATGAAAAGTTCAGTAGAAGAACAGTTTTCCTTCCTTTTGCATTCAAGCCTATCATGTAGGTTAATACTACAGTCATTACATCCTCCCGACCAATCACAAACGCAGACCCATGAACGCTCTGTCACCAAGCTCCGCCCCCTTAAAACAGTTCAGAGAGCTCACATTCTCTTTTTTTCTTTTTTAAAAACTTGCAGTTTTGGTAAAAAAAAAAAAAAAAAAAAAACTGATTGAATAGAGGGTTGAGGTTGAATTTAGTTTGTGTGTTCTTTATCTAAAAATAGGTAATTTAGCAACAGGAAAAAATTGGCTGGGGCTGCACTTAAAATATATGTTTAGAATTTTTGGACAATCATTCGTATTGATAAATAGGGTTTTCTATTTTATTGATATGCTTTTTTTTCCTATATTGTCCAGCCCTACAACTGCAGCATTATTGCTTCAGTCTAAAAGTGGTTGATCGATGTCATTTCAGAAGAATAAGTCTTGAATGTCCCATTTGAGCTACCATAGTTTAAATCTCCTGTTTATTATCTCATCCTTGGAGCCTGTTTTTTTTCTTCTAACAGACAGTCAGGAAAGAAAAAGTTTTACTCACAGCAGCTTTTGTATATCAGTTAAAGAAGGCATATCATACTTTTAAGTTCTTCCTTCTCACATTAAAGTCATTCAGTTGTGGTCTATATAAGGTAGAATTGCAATACTACTACAAAATAGCAGCGAAAAATAAAAAATGGCGGACTGGCGAAACAGGTAAGCTGGAAGTCCATGACTTGCTTAGCAGGTCCACAGCAAATACTGTGATGTAATGGTTTAAAAAACATAACAGAGAACAGAGAAAACTGAAGAGCTTGAAAAATATAACAACTAGAATATAAAGATATCTACACCTGGTCAGGCTACGTTCATACCTTCTGTACTCCCAGAGACTCCAAGTAAACAGCAAAATGAATTTAAGGGCTAAAAAAGTGGATTTTGCATGATCGGTCCCTTTTAAAAGGCATCAGTAAGAGCAAAACCTAAAAGTGGACAGTTGATGCATATCAAAAACTGCCACCAGGTTATTCTCCTGTTCAACATCTGAGGAAGATACTACTTAAATACAATAGAAACCCATTGTTATACTATGTCATGTATTTTGTGTATTTATGTTTTAATGTTAATTATGTTACCCGGTGTTGCGATAAAATAGAAAAAAAGTAATTTAAAGCAAACCATAGATTTTGACAACCCCTAATTGCTCTTTTCTGATAAAATATAAAAAAACTAGTTAAGCAAAAATCCCAAAAAGAGATAAAAAATTTTAGTTTTTGTCTTATGTTTTTTAGTTTAAAAATCGTTGAGAGTGTTACAGATTGAGATATTTATTTGAATGAACCATTTAATCATTCTTGCATAATGTTGCCCGCAGTCCATCTCTCACGCTCAGCTGGGTAGTTCATTAGATTGCCATGATCTGGAATTTAAACACAATCATAGTAACTACCTACATGCTCATTTGACAAATTAATAGACTCTAGCGCAGACAGGCATACAAATCATCTCATCTATCAACATTCCTTCTCCGCTGTCAGATAAAACGGGCCTCAACCTGTAAGTAATCATTTGTCTCTCAGAAAGAAAACTGGTTTTTAATATACATTTCCTCTGACTGCTGTTGAATAGTGAGTGTCAGGCATCAGATCTCTGATTCTCAGCTGCGCCCACAAGCTGGGAAACAGTTGGACTGTCAGCTAGACTGCCATCATCAGGCCTCTGATCTGATTATCCAGCTGTGATGATGAATGCATCAACGTCGCAACTTAAAAGTGTTGAACGGGAATTTGCAAGGGAAATTGCTGACCGGTGAAGTGATGAGCACTAAGTGCATGCAAAAACGCGAACATAATTACCATGCGCAGTGTAGATGATTCCCGTCATTTGCCAGCTGCATATATTAAACTAACTTATAATGATGTTTAGCACAGTCCTTATTTGCCTGTCAGTGAGAATGCAAAGTTAGGTCCTGTTATGCATAGATAAAGTCCTAAACGCTAAGTGTCTGCATCAATCCTGTTTCATCCACCCCAGCTGCCCTGCAAACATCCCAGTGGCTTCTGCCCCGCTTTGGACCACAGGATGACGGGACTGGATCTGACAGCACCGGAAGAGACTGCAAATACAACGCCGTGCATGACGGGCTTGAGCTTTTTTTGTGTGTGACAATAAACCAAACCAACAGAGCATCTTTTGGAGCGAGGTAGGAAATAAACCATGATGTGCTGTGCATATAAATGGCTGCTTCAGATGTGCTGTGGCTGGAAACTGCAAATTGGCCTCATGGTGGATTGGAGGCTTGTGGCCATTTCAGGGCTCAAAATGACATTGAGCTGCTGTGGGATGTCCGAATGCACTCCAGCACAAGAGAGAAAAGTGACTCCTAACAGCCAATTAGCTCGCTGAATGATCAGCAGGTGGTGTGAAAGAAGCTATGAGAGGTATCACAGCATAGACAGAGAACAATAAGCAGATTAATTAATTCATTTTCCATTAGTGGTAGGGTGCAAACTGGACAGAATACGAGTCTGTCACAGGAAAAAACAAATAGACACGAGACAAATGATGCTGGAGGTTGATTTTAGATCCCAAACTAATTGAATTTTTTTTTTTTTTTTATTGAAATGGAAGAAACCTGAGATCCAGATAAAAAGTCACCAGAGTTCAGAGACTGGGCATACTTAAAACAAGATAAAAATAACAAACTTGCAGCTACAACACATTTGCATATTACACGTGACGGGTATTTATACATTTACAGAAAATTGAGTATTTTGGATTTTTGCAAGTGAAGTTCCTTGAAGTTTTTATCAGTAATTGTTATTTCACTTAGATTAAAAAGATGTCATATCACCGTAAGCTGGTTACAAAGTCAATGAATCCTTAAACTGGAGGAAATCAAGAGCTAGTCATCCATAAACCATCTGTTTTAGCTTTTTGCTTCTTTTTTGCAATTTAAAACAACTCAATAGACTGCTGTTACGTTTGCTGTCAGTTTTTTTCAGCCAAAGCTGAAAAAGTACTGCAATCAGCAGGTCTAAAGTAGATAAATGCATGTTAG